>NW_022437011.1:4160834-4236802 GCF_009761245.1 Sapajus apella | reverse complement strand
TATATATATAATGTATATATATAATGTATATAATGTATACTATGTATATAATGTATATAATGTATATATATAATGTATATAATGTATATATATAAAATGTATATATAATGTATATATAATATAATGTGTATATATATAATATAATGTATATATATAATATATATATATATATTTTATATATATATATATATATATATACACACACACACACACATCCAAATGCATGTAAAATTTGTCCAGGAGGAATAGTAAAAATGAGCTAGACCAGTGTATGTGGATAAAGAATCATGACCACCTGATCTCTGGTCCTCCCAACTTCATAATGAGCAAAGCTTGTACTGTCATGTTCTTCATTAATTCATCCCTGCTCGGAAGAGGAGGGATTTCAACGGGTCATTGTAACCTGGATAGAGCAACTAATCACTGACAATAATGACTTAGGTAATTACTAAAAAAAAAAAAGAAGAGTCACTCCATTTTAAGGAGGACTTTGTAATTTGAGCTAGTCTTGAGCTTATTAACAGAATACAAATCACTAATTTAGTATGGAAAAAAATTCATGGTTACTTGCAGTAAGCTTTCACTACCTACCAATAAACAAGCAACTTTCCCCCTACTTATTCTTATTTCTCTCTTGCCAACTTTGGAGACATATGTAACATTAATCAGTTTTCAGTGATGTTTTATTCCCGAATATTATTTAAGCCAGATTATGCCCTGAGAATAGGAGTCAAAAAAGCTACTCCTTATTTGGGGTTAGGATTTAAACTCCTTGCCAGTACTAGAGGTTCTAATTTTGAAACTAGTATAATTTTGTATACTAGTATACTAGTATAATTTTGAATTCAGTAGTGTGGTAGCTATTTTTAAAATATAATAATCGCTAAGAGTTACTGGTTATTTAATTATTTTTTTGACATGCATAACCTCATTTCATTCTCTCTACACAATATCCTGCCGTAGGTAACATGATTATAACCACTTTGTGGAATAGGAAACCTAATCTTGGGTGGATTACACAACTAGTAAATGGCAGGACTCAGCTTAAAAGTGTATCTGACTAGTAGGCTGTGCACTCTAACCTCTCAGCCATTTTACTGCATATGCATTATATTATATTATATTGCCCAGATTCACTGTCACATAAATCTGCTAGAATATTAATTTCATTATAGTCATCCATTTAACAGATAATTACTAAGTGTTATTTATGTGCTACTCTGGAGGAAAAACATCAACTCTTGTACATCCCTCAAGGAGTTACACAAAATGGGAAAAGGTACAGAGATGTGCACACTGTAATTTCAAAAGCCAATAGCTAAGTAGCGCTACACAAATAGAAGATGATGCCCCTGATGAACAGCAATGTTGCTTCAAACACGCAGAAAGGCCCTCTTTTATTTGTGAGGCAGTTTGGTGGTTAAAAGTGGATCCTGGACTGAGGCTGCCTGGGTACAAATTTGTAGCCCTATATTCTTGGGAAAGTCACATGCTATAGTTTCTCCAACTGTAATTTAGGAATAAAATCAATACCTATCCCATAGGAGACTCTGTGAGGACTAAATGTATCTATTACTTAGAACAGCTTATAATCAGCTTTAGCCAGCATTGATGTTAATGCTGAAGCCTACCAATTTTCTACCTAGTACTTATGAGGTTTGATATTTCTTCTCTAAACCACCATGTATTACTTGTCTCTTACTGAAATTTATTTCCCCTATTTTAAAAATTTATTTATTTATTTATTTATTTTGGTCGGGGAAGGCTGTTTATCTTCTGATACTCTGGCCATTTTGATCCTTTGCTAGAGACTCTCATTCCATTTCAATTTGGAGATTCTCATTAAATTTAAGAGACTCAATCCTCTTGTTTCTGTGCTACAGTGCCATCACCTTTCTTGACAGACAAATGATACTGGTCAGTCTGAAAAGAAAATCTTTTGCAAGAAAGAATACAGCAGAGAGTGAGTTATGAGTTCATACATTTTCTGAGCATACCTGCTTAACTATTTGCTTATATCAGATTATGCTGAAGCACTTTTACTTATCTGTTCCATACCCAGGTAATGGATCTCATACTTATGGAGAGAGTATGATCTCTCTTCTGTTTTCCAACTTGCTATAGAAAATGTTAAATCACCTGAGGTCCAGGAAAGATCTCAGCCTAATATAATTCAATAGGATAATCAGAGTTGACATGAACCATGATAAATGGATTTAGAATAGCCGCTGGCCCTTCTTTTTTAACAATGGTGTTGAGATTTGCAGTTTCCCTACCTGGCTGGCCATCAGAATCACATAGTGCGCTTGTTAAATACAGACCAATCCTTGCTGTCACCTCTCCCACCCTCTCTCTATGTCACCTCTATCTCCAGTGATCTGATTCAGCAAGTCTGAAATGGGGCTTAGAAATCTGTATTTTTAAGACTGGGACTCACTAAGATCATTTATGCATGTACTCATGAGACATGGACTTGGCAATAATGATAATAAGGCCCCCTTTTTGTTTTCTATATTGACAAATTGAAAAGTAACTTATTTGAAAACAAGATCCAATTTTACTTAGCCTTCTTTCTTGGGTTTTAATGAACTCCCTAGTCTCTACTGGGGAAAAGGGGTGAAAACAAAGCCGTCATTATTAGCTTGTTAGATTAGCGGAATCAGAATTTTCAAGCTGAAAGCAATACTATAGATAAAGTCATTATTTCTTCACTTTGCAGATATAGACACAACTTTCTGTATAATGGGAGATTATGATGAGAATACTAAGATCCACAGACATTGTGAATTCCCAAAGTGATATCGTTAACTGGAACAAATTCTTGATTCCCAGGATATTCAGTTTCTTCATTTTTCTAATAATCACTCAAATAAACTGGATCTGTGTCTCAATTTATGGCATTTATGCTAACCAAAGCAAGTGTGTTTGTTTTTAAAAAATATAGCATAGTTTAAAAAAAATATAGACCAGGCATGATGGCTCATGCCTGTAATCTCTACACTTTGGGAGGCTGAGGCAGGAGAATTGCTTGAGCTCTGAAGTTCAAGACCAGCCTGGGCAACAAAGGGGGGCCTTGTCTCTAAAACAAAAATAAAATAAAAAAAAATTAAAAGATTAGCTGCGTATGGTGGCACATGTCTGTAGTCCCAGCTACTCAAGAGGGTGAGGCTGGAGAATCACTTAAGTGTGGGAGATTGAGGCTGTAGTAAAATATGGTCTGATTTTGCCACTGCATTCCAGCATAGATGACAGAGCAAGACTCTGTCAAAAAAAAAAAAAAAAAAGAAAAAAAAAAGAAAAGAAAAGAAAAGAAAACTAAAGAAAGGCATAGTAAGTATAAGTAGCATTCTTTTTTTTTTTTTAATCAAATACCTCTTAGAACCACATTTTGAGAATTAAATGGAATCTTACCTTTAAGAGGCACCTTGACATCAAGGCCATAGAATAAAGGCAAGAGAGAAGAACAAGAATAGAAACAGAAACTGCAGAAGAAAAAGAAGAAGATTATGTAAATCTGAATTTCTGTCGTGCGATTCAGGTAGTACAAAACCTCTGCTTTTCCACATTGCTCAAGTCTAACCACTTAACACATGAACATCAAGTACCTTTTTGTTTAAAAATATCCACACCTTTTATTTAGCTACTGACAGAGAGTACCAGTGTTCAACTAACATTGATTCATACATTTTAGAATCATGAAGGGGGTTTTACAAACAACTGGCCTAAGCTCCTAATTTTATAGATAAGAAAAATAATCACAGAGCAGTAAATCAATAGTTTAATTACATACAATTTATGGCACAGTGAGGGCTAAAGCTTAGCCTGAGCCCTATTTCATTGTATATCACAGCATCTACCTTTCACACATGAGAGGGTATTTCAAAAACACAAAATATGATCAGAACATAAACATAATCACTCAGTGGTATCTTTTTTTTTGGTTAATATGATAGGTTTTAGGATTAAGGTACAGCAGGGAGAATATTAATTTGTAGGCTAAATATATACTTAATTACTCATAGTGGAACATTTCAGAGAAGGATATGGACATTATTAATAATTACATTGGGTTGACAGGTAAAAACTGGGTCTGTCCTGGGCAAGTGAGGATGGGTGGTCATGCTGTTGACATCAAACCTGCTTCTATATCAATGGACATTTCAGATAATAAATGTGTGATGTTATTCCAGCTTTTATACCTCTGAGATAGACTTCTCCTTATTTGACTCATGGAAGTTAAATGGAGTCTGATTTGTTTTTCTTCCCCAAAAATCTTCACTTGAGAAACATAATTGGATGAGCAAACAGTGCCTGAGTAGCCTGGGTATATAACTAACTGTAAGAAGTCATAGGTCAAGTCAGTTTCTTTTTTTTTTTTTTGAGACAGAGTCTCACTCTGTCAGCTAGGCTGGAGTCCAATGGTGCAATCTCAGCTCACTGCAACTTCTGCCTCTAGGGTTCGAGTGATTCTCCTGCCTCAGCCTCGCAAGTAGCTGGGACTACAGGTGCGTGCCACCACGCCCGGCTATTTTTTTGTATTTTAGTAGAGACGGGGTTTCACCATGTTGGCCAGGATGGTCTTGATCTCCTGACCTCATGATCCAGCTGCCTCAGCCTCCCAAAGTGCCAGGATTACAGGTGTGAACCACCACACCCGGCAAGTCAGGTCAGTTTTTTAAAAAATAATTGATTTCCTTGGTGGTTTACTTTTATAGAGTCAGTAAGTCTTTTACCTGATTATCACACACCAGGAACACACTGTTGGACACATCTGTGAATGAGGGTATGTTTGGCATTCTCGTATTGTGAATGTTATTTGCATATTTCCTTTAATGCTATTGCTTATAAGGCTCTTGCTTCACTATGGCTAAATTCTACAAACAAGTTATGGATATGGCTCTAAGAGGCATGTATTGGTGATGAGTCTATTATTATGAAAACCAGAAACGTGCTTTTTCTCATTCCTTGAAGGTAAACTTTTAGCAGGAGAAGTTCAAGAATGAGAGCAATGGATGAATTCCCATTCCCATTATTCTGATGAGAAGATCAGGTATCAGAGGAGATGTCCACCACTTAGTCTATAATGAGAGTCTTAATCTCTGCAGTGTGGTGGGCAGATCATGCCATTTGGAATCAGACACCCTGACCCTGGTCTTGATTTGCCATAAATTGGTTATATAATTTTGGGCAAATTGTTTAACTTCTTTGAGCCATTGTTTTATTATCTGTATAAAAGGAGATCATAACATCTGTGGTGTCTGTCTCATAGAGTAATTACGAGAATCAGATGGAAGGATGGCAGTGAAAGTGCTCTAGATAAGGTACATACAGATATTACTCTCTAGATAAGTGCTGCACACAGCTGAAGCAATTTTGCTAGGTTTGTTGTTACCACCTGATTCATACTGTGTGCATGGAAATAATAAATAAAGAAGAGATATTCCATGTACCCTGAGTGGGTGTTCAAGTACCATAAGGGAAGAATGAAGAGTATGTCTGACTTAATGAATCTTTAGCCTCTTTACTAGATTAAGGGTGTGGAGAACTGAGGTCAAGTGAGTACAAAGTACATCATAAACCTCATCTCTAGTGAAATATCTAATCAGAAGTCAACTGGATTGTTTTTGAAGTGGTTGAATTTGCTACCCTATGTGAAATATGCAGTGTTGACAATTAGACCCTTATTTTCTTTCAAGTAGGATAATTACCCCATTATCATAAATGTTTAGGAAGTTCAGATCTGTAAAGTATACTGAGTAAAAGAATTGTGAAAAAGTTCACATTTAATTCCAACAATGAACAATCACTGGGAAATTTATTGTACATTATCATTGCCTCATTCAGTCCTGCAGAACTAAATAGCCCCTTCTGAAATCTGGGAAATTCAAATTTAAAATTTTGCAGAGTATGTATACTTCGCATTGGAAATTTAAAAAAATTGCACTTTTAGAATTTGACTTACACTTTTTTAGTGTTTCCTTTTTCACATAAGCGACCTCACTGGTTCCTCATGGAACCCATGGGAGGAAGAAAGGGCAAGTGTTATCATCCCTGTTTAGAAAAAAGGCTTAGACAGAGGAAGTGACGTTACTTACCTAAAGTCAAATGAGTACCTAAAGACCCAGCCTATATAAAAATCTGGGTGCCTGGTGGTCTGGCTACTTGAGCCCACCAACTCCCTTTAACTTCATATATACAGATAATTATAGAGGCAATCTGGAATAAACCAAATTCTAACCATTGTCACAAGAAGAGCAGATAGTTTGCTATTTTCTTCTTGTGTGCCTATGGAAGCTACTGTAAAACCGCCACATCTTTTTACTATACAGGAAGTCAGGTAGCTACTTTCAGTCAATCTGACTGGAAAGCCAGAGAAAAACCTCTTTGGCATCTTTGCTGTTACTATTGCAGAATGTTCCTGGTGTCTTGGGCCAGACTTTTTTTTAAAATTATACTTTAAGTTTTGGGATACATGTGCAGTATGTGCTAGTTTGTTACATAGGTATACATGTGCCATGGTGGTTTGCTGCATCCATCAACCCATCATCTACATTAGGTATTTCTCCTAATGCTATTCCTCCCCTTGCCCCATCCCCCAACAGGTCCCGATTGGTGATGTTCCCCAAGCTGTGCCTATGTGTTCCCATTGTTGAACTCCCACTTATGAGTGAGAATGTGCGGTTTTCTATTCCTGTGTTAGTTTGCTGAGAATGTCCTTCATTCATGCAAAGGACATGAACTCATTCTTTTTTATGGCTGTATAGTATTCCATGTTTTACACGTGCCATAATTTCTTTATCCAGTCTAACATTGATGGGCATTTGGGTTGGTTCCAAGTCTTTGCTATGGTGAATAGTGCTGCAATAAACATATGTGTGCACGTGTCTTTACAGTGGAATGATTTATGCTCCTTTGGGTATATACCCAGTAATGGGATTGCTGGGTCAAATGGTATTTCTAGTTCTGGATCCTTGAGGAATTGCCATGCTGTCTTCCACAATGGTTGAACTATTTACACTCCCACCAACAGAGTAAAAGCATTCCTATTTCTCCACATCCTCTCCTGCATCTGTTATTTCCTGACTTTTTAATGATTGCCATTCTAACTGGTGTGAGATGGCATCTCATTATGGTTTTGATTTGCATTTCTCTAATGACCAGTGACGATGAGCTTTTCTTCATATGTTTGTTGTCTGCATAAATGTCTTCTTTGGAAAAATGTCTTTTCATATTCTTTGCCCATTTTTTTATAAGGTTGTTTTTTTCTTGTAAATTTGTTTAAGTTCCTTGTAGGCTCTGGATGTTAACCCTTTGTCAGATAGATAGATTGCAAAAATTTTCTCCCATTCTGTAGGTTGCCTGTTTGCTCTGATGATAGTTTCTTTTGCTGTGCAGAATTAAGCTTTTTGGCTTAATTAGATCCCATTTATCAATTTTGGCTTTTGTTGCAATTGCTTTGGTGTTTTAGTCATGAAGTTTGCCCATGCCTATGTCCTAAATGGTATTGCCTAAGTTTTCTTCTATGGTTTTTATGGTTTTACATTTTACGTATGAATCACAATCCATTTTGGGCTAATTTTTGTATAAGGTGTAAGAAAGGGGTCCAGTTACGGTTTTCTGCATATGGCTAGCCAGTTTTCCTAACACCATTTATTAAATACAGAATCCTTCCCCTGTTGCTTGTTTTTTTTTTTTTTTTTTTTTTTTTTTTTCAGTTTTGTCAAAGATCAGATGGTTGTAGATATGTGGCATTATTTCTGAGGCCTCTCTTCTGTTCTACTACTCTCTATATCTGTTTTGGTACCAGTGCCATTCCCTTTTGGTTAGTGTAGCCTTATAATATAGTTTGAAATCAGGTAGCCTGATGCCTCCAGCTTTGTTCTTTTTGATTAGGATTGTCTTGGCTATCAGGCCAAGACAGGCTATACAGGCTCTTTTCTGGTTCCATATAAAATTTAAAGTAGATTTTTTTTTTTTTAAATTCTGTGAAGAAAGTCAATGGTAGCTTGATGGGGATAGCACTGAATCTATAAATTACTTCGGGCAGTATGAACATTTTCACAATATTGATTCTATCTATGAGCATGGACTGTTTTTTCATTTGTGTTCTCTCTTATTTCCTTGACTAGCATATTGTAGTTCTCCTTGAAGAGGTCCTTCACATCCCTTGTAAGTTGTATTCCTGGGTATTTTATTCTCTTTGTAGCAATTGTGAATGAGAGTTCACTCATGATTTGCCTCTCTATTACTGGTGTATAGGAATGCTTGTGATTTTTGCCCATTGATTTTGCACTCTGAGACATTGTTGAAGTTGCTTATCGGCCTAAGTAGTTTTGGGGCTGAGATGATGGGGTTTTCTAAATATACAATCATGTAATCTGCAAACTGAGATAATTTGACTTCCTTTGTTCCCGTTTGAATACACTTTGTTTCTTTCTCTTCCCTGATTTTCCTGGCCAGAACTTCTAATACTATGTTGAATAGGAGTGGTGAGAAAGGGCATCCTTATCTTGTACAGGTTTTCAAAGGGAATGCTTCCAGATTTTGCCCATTCAGTATGATATTGGCTGTTGGTTTGGCATAAATAGCTGACATTATTTTGAAATATGTTCCATCAGTACTTAGTTTGTTGAGTGTTTTTAGTATGAAGCGATGTTGAATCTTATCGCATGACTTTTCTGCATCTATTGAGATAATCATGTGGTTTCTGTCATTGGTTTTGTTTATGTGATAGATTACGTTTGTTGATTTGCATATGTTGAACCAGGCTTGAATCCCAGAGATGAAGCTGACTTGATCATGGCGGATAAGCTTTTTAATGTGCTGCTGGATTTGGTTTGCCAGTATTTTATTGAGGATTTTCACATCAATATATTCATCAGGGATATTGGCCTGAATTTTCCTTGTTGTTGTTGCCATGTCCCTGCCAGGTTTTGGTATCAGTATGATGCTGGCCTCATAAAATGAGTTAGGGAGGAGTTCCTCTATTTCTACTGTTTGGAATAGTTTCAAAAGGAATAGTATCAGCTCCTCTTTGTACCTCTGGTAGAATTAATTTGTAAATTCATCTCATCTTGGGCTTTTTTGGTTGGTAGGCTATTAATTACTGCCTCTATTTCAGAACTTGTTATTGGTCTATTCAGGGATTCTACTTCTTCATGGTTTAGTCTTGGGAGGGTGTAAATGTCCACGAATTTATCCATTTCTTCTAGATTTTTTAGTGTATTTGTGTAGTGGTGTTTGTAGTATTCTCTGATGGTAGCTTGTATTTCTGTGGGATCAGTGGTGATATCTCCTTTATCACTTTTTATTGTGTCTATTTGATTCTTCTTTCTTTTTCCTTTATGTGTCTGTCTAGCAGTCTATCTATTTTGTTAATCTTTTCAAAAAACCAGCTCCTGGATTCATTGATTTTTGAAGGGTTTTTGTGTCTCTGACTCCTTCAGTTCTGCTCTGATCTTAGTCATTTCTTGTCTTCTGCTAGCTTTTGAATTTCTGTCCCCTCACTTCTCTAGTTCCTTTAATTGTGATGTTAGGGTGGTGGTTTTAGATCTTTCCTGCTTTCTCCTGTGGACATTTATTGCTAAAAATTTTCCTCTAAACACTGCTTTAGCTGTGTCCCAGAGATTCTGGTATGTTGTGCCTTCATTCTCATTGGTTTCAAATAACTTACTTATTTCTGCCTTAATTTTGTTATTTACCCATTGTCATTAAGGTGCAAGTTGTTCAGCTTTCATGTAGTTGTATGGTTTTGAATGAGTTTCTTAATCCTGAGTTCTAATTTAATTGCACTGTAGTCTGACAGACTGTTTGTTATAATTTCCAATCTTTTGCATTTCTGAGGAGTGTTTTACTTCCAATGGTCGATTTTAGAATAAGTGCTACGTGGTGCTGAGAAGAATGTATATTCTGTTGATTTGGGGTGGAAAGTTCTGTAGATGTCCATTAGGTCTGCTTGGTCCAGAGCTGAGTTCAAGTTCTGAATATCCTTGTTAATTTTCTGTCTTATTGATCTGTCTAATATTGACAGTAGGGTGTTAAATTCTCCCACTATTAATGTGTGGGAGTCTAAGTCTCTTTGTATGTCTCTAAGAATCTGCTTTATGAATCTGGGTGCTCCTGTATTGGGTGCATATATATTTAGGATAGTTCGCTCTTCTTGTTGATCTTTTTACAATTATGTAATGCCCTTCTTTGTCTTTTTTTGTTTTTGTTGGTTTAAAGTCTATTGTTTCAGAAACTAGGATTGCAACCCCTGCTTTATTTTGCTTTCCATTTCTTGGTAAATTTTCCTCCATCCCTTTATTTTGAGTCTATGTGTATCTTTGCATGTGGCACGGTCTCCTGAATACAGCAAACTGATGGGTCTTGATTCTTTATTCAATTTGTCAGTCTGTGCCTTTTAATTGTGGCATTTAGCCTATTTACATTTAAGGTTAATAATGTTATGTGTGAATTTGATCCTGTCATAATGATGCTAACAGGTTATTTTGCCCATTAGTTGATGTAGTTTCTTCATAGTTTTGATGGTCTTTACATTTTGGTTTGTTTTTGCAGTGGCTCGTGCTGGTTTTTGCTTTCCACATAGTGCTTCCTTCATGAGCTCTTGTAAGGCAAGCCTGGTGGTGACAAAATCCCTCATCATTTGCATGTCTATAAAGGATTTTATTTCTCCTTCGTTTATGAAGCTTAGTTTGGCTGGATATGAAATTCTGGGTTAAAAATTCTTTCCTATAAGAATGTTGAATATTGGACCCCACTCTTCCGTCTTGTAGGGTTTCTCTGCTAAGAGATCCACTGTTAGTGTGATGGGCTTCCCTTTGCGGGTAATCCAACCTTTCTCTCTGGCTGCCCTTCACATTTTTTCCTTCATTTCAACCTTGGTGAATCATGTCTTAGAGTTGCTCTTCTCGAGGAGTATCTTTGTGGTGTTCACTGTATTTCCTGAATTTGAATGTTTGCATGTCTTGCTAAGTTGGAGAAATTCTCCTGGATAATATTCTGAAGTGTGCTTTCCAACTTGGTTCCATTCTCCCCGTCACTTTCTGGTACACAAATTAAACGTAGGTTCAGTCTTTTCACATATTCCCATATTTCTTGGAGGCTTTGTTCATTTCTTTTCATTCTTTTTTCTTCAATCTTATCTTCATATTTTATTCCATAAAGCTGATCTTCAATCTCTGATATCTTTTCTTCTGCTTGATTGATTCAGCTACTGATACTTGTGTATGCTTCACAAAGTTCTTGTGCTGTTTTTCAGTTCCATCAGGTTATTTATGTGCTTCACTAAACTGGTTATTCTATTTAGCAATTCCTCTAACCTTTAATTAAGATTTTTAGCTTTCTTGCAGTGGGTTACAACATGCTACTTTAGCTCAAAGGAGTTTGTTATTACCCACCTTCTGAGGCCTACTTCTGTCAATTCATCAAATTCATTCTCTGTCCAGTTTTGTTCCCTTGCTGACAAGGAGTTGTGATCCTTTGGAGGAGAAGAGGCATTCTGGTTTTTGGAATTTGCAGCCTTTTTGCACTGATTTTTCCTTATCTTCACGGATTTATCTACCTTTGGCCTTTGCTGTTGGTGACCTCTGGATAAAGTTTTTGCATGGTTGTCCTTTTTATTGATGTTGATGCTATTGCTTTTGTTTGTTTTTCTTCTAACAGTCAGGCCCCTCTTCTGCAGGACTGCTGGCGTTTGCTGGGAGTCCACTACAGACTCTGTTTGCCTGGGTATCACCAGTGGAGGCAGCAGAACAGCAAAGATTGCTGCCTGCTTCTTCCTCTGGAAGCTTTGTCCCAGAGGGGCACCCGCCATATGCCAGCTGGAGCTCTCCTGTATAAGGTGTCTGTTGACCCTGCTGGGATATGTCTCCCTGTCAGAAGGCATGGAGGTCAGGGACCCATTTGAGGAGGCAGTCTGTCCTTTTGCAGAACTTGAGCACTGTACTGGGAGATCTGATGCTCTCTCCAGAGCCAGCAGACAGGAACATTGAAGTCTGCTGAAGTTGCACCCACATCTGCCCCTTCCCCCAGGTGCTCTGTCCCAAGGAGATGTGAATTTTCTCTATAAGCTCCTGACTGGGGCTGCTGCTTTTCTTTCAGAGATGCCCTGTCTGGAAAGAAGGAATCCAGAGACGCAGTCTGGCTATAATGGCTTTGTGTTGCTGCAGTAGGCTCTGCCCAGTCTGAACTTCCCAGCAGCTTTGTTTACACTGTGAGGGGAAAACCGCCTACTCAAACCTCAGTAATGGCAGTGCTTCTCTCCCCATCAAGCTCGATCGTCTCAGATTGAGTTCAGACTGCTGTACTGGCAGCGACGATTTCAAGCCAGTGGATCTTAGCTTGCTGGATTTGGTGTGGGTGGGATCCGCTGAACAAGACCACTTGGCTCCCTGGCTTCAACCCCCTTTCCAATGGAGTGAATAGTTCTGTCTTGCTGGTGTTCCAGGCGCCACTGAGGTATGAAAAAAACTCCTGCAGCTAGCTCGTTGTCTGCCCAAATGGCCGCTCACTTTTGTGCTTGAAACCCAGGGCCCTTTTGGTGTAGGCATCAGAGGGAATCTCCTGGCCTGTGGGTTGTGAAGACCATGGGAAAAGTGTAGTATCTGGGCTGGAGTGCACCATCCCTCATGGCTTCCCTTGGCTACTGGAGGGAGTTCCCCAACCCCTTGTGCTTCTACTCATCCCCCATGGGCTGCACCCACTGTCTAAGAAGTCCCATTGAGATGAATGGGTACCTCAGTTGGAAATGCAGAAATCACCCACCTTCTGCATTGGTCTTGCTGGGAGCTGCAGGCAGGAGCTGTTCCTATTTGGCCATCTTGCCTGAAAATTCCAGGCTTTTTTTTTTTTATTGTGCAAGGCTGGGTAGCTCACTGCTGCTTGTTCAACATCCCAGCCTGAGCTCTGTCCCTTCTCCTACCCCACACACATTTCCAAGTGCCCTCTGTAACAGCCACAGTGTTATACCACTCAAAAACACTGGCTGACTTGGAGGAAGCAGCCGCTCTTTCAGCTCACTGGGGAAGTGGCAGGACAACATAATTATCGTATATCAATCCAAGTTTCTAACTTATTGGTGAGGTGAAACTGCAGCACAATGATGAAAGGTCTTTTTATGAATGATAATGGGAAAGATTAAAAAAGGTGCTAAAAGATTTTTTTTTTAAAAGAGCAAAGTAGGGTAATAAAACACTGAAGAAACTTTTGGAAAGGAAATGAAGATGAGGAAGGGGAAACTAAGGAAAGAAAACACAGGAAAAAATAAGAAAGCAACACAAAAGACAAACATTTGAAGGTCAAGTTACTGATGGGAGACTTTGCTGGCATTCTGGTGTCTGACTGAAGGTGAGGGCTAGGTTTCCTGTAACTACACCTACCTCTGCAAGACACACAATAACTGAGAAGCCAGAAAGAAAATACAGTGAGCAAAATCAATATTACTTTGTGATTAAACAAAGAATAAGGTAGTTATTGAACTTGACAGATACCTTTTCTTCTAAGTCCTTTATTTGTCTTTTCTGGATATCTGTTTTATCTTCTAAGTCACGGATTCTCTGAAGAAAGAAAAAAGAGAAAGCATCAGTGGGCTGTTCAGTTGTGTGAAAAAATCATTCACCAAACTAAAACACGAAACTTCCTATACAAACATGAATATTTGTACGAGCAGCTGGAAATATCACATGTATAGTTTTTCCCTACCCAAAAATGTGTTGTATGTTTCAGAAATTATCTGTGCTTCTGGTAAAATCATTACCATTGATTATCTTTTCAAAAAGTATTTGCCACCCTTTCGACTGGGCCTTCCCCTGTAGACCCCTTCCTAGTGAGGTATAGGTCCCACCCCACTGGCATTGGGTTTGGCAAACAGACTTGTTTTGGCCAGTGGAATGTGAGTTGGAATAAGATGTGGGAATATCAAATTCTTGTAGAGGGGGCAGTATGTCCCAGAACTAGAGAGCAAGAAATAAGCTTTGTTAGGAACCATTTGGATTGGAATTTTGGTTGTTTCTTTCCACATTAGAGACAGCTGAGGCTGAATCACATAGATGTAAACAATCCCATAGTTCTTTCATAACCTTTTTTCCTAACCCGATTTCAACCCTGGTTCAAGATAGAATTTTCTCACAAAACGGAATTGGTCGATTCTCATAAAACAAAGTAGAGGTTACACATCAACAAACAAACAACTGATAAATTAGGGAAAAAACCAGAAGAACATACAAACATAACACAAGCCATCCCAAAGACTGCCTGAATTTACCTCTCAATTATGTAAAAAATTCCACTAATTTAAACACTGAAGACTTGAAATCAACATTACATAACAACTATTTACAAGTAAAATTAAGTCTTCACATTTATATCAGCAATCTAAAGGCTTTTAGTGCTCATGTACGTGGTTATACAATGCAGGCTTCTGATTTAATACCTCTGTTGGGAATAATTAGAAAATAGAGAAATGGAGTCCATGAAGAAAACACTAGAAGCCAAATGGGATGATAAAATAGAAAGAGAGGTTTTTATAATGCAATAGTAGGAGAATAAAAAGGGAGCTAGAACAAAGGGTACTTGAACTTGGAAATCATATCTCCTTCTCTTTACAACAGTGGATCTCAACTATTTATGTCTCCCTGCCCCCACCAGGGACATTTGGCAGTTCTGGATTTTTTTTTTAAGTTAATTACTGTGTTTATTTATTTTAAGTTGTGCAATTCAGTGGCTAATTTAGTATAGTCCCAAAATTGTGCAGCCATCACCGCTATCTAAATATGTTGACATTTTTGCATTGTCACAACTGGGATTGTGTGCATCTAGCATCTACCGAGTAGAAGCCAGGAATGCTACTAAACACCCTATAAGGCACAGAACAGCCACCCCTCCCCTTAAAAAAGAATAAATAATTATCTGCTTTAAAATTTCAGTAGTGCTGAGATTGAGAAACTCTGCTATAAAGTAAGGGAGCTAAGGTTTGTGCAACAAGGGATGGTATGTTTTGGTCAGAGTGAGAACATAAAGGTTAACCTTGAAATTATGCCAAACTGAATGCTGGAGAAAGGGATGGGACTGGAATGTTGATGGTATGTGTATACATGTGTGATGTGTGTGCTAGTGTATATTTCCACAGTGCTGTCAATGCTCCATAGCTACACAGTAAAGAATACATTTGCTAGATATTTCCACCTTGAGTGTGCAAGTAATTTCTTGGCATGTCCACTGGATGTGGAGGCAAGTACGATATGGACAAAATCATGAATATGTAAAATTACTGCAGAATCTATTCCTCCATCACGTCTATGCTTGTTGGGCACCTTCTTACATGCTCATGACTGTGCTGAATGCAATGTACAATACAGATAAAGTACCAATTAGGTCCCGATTTGAAAGAACCATCAGATCCAGATGGGGTGACAAAATTAAACAGTAAAGGAAAACAATGGGAAAAGCTGAATAACTTTACCACCCATCTCCAATTCCTAGTGCACTGTTTACCATGGAGAAGCTGTCCATATATATTTTTTAGTTAAGTAAATGTGTTATGCTACATCATATAATGTATGCTTGATTTCCTTTTGCTTCCCAACCCTTTGCCATCCATCCAACAGGAAAGCTTGTTGGACCCAAACATTCCTTTTCTATCACTTCTTTTTATCTCTACTGCTAGCAAGTTCACCAAGTCATTGCCTTCCCTCATCAGGACTGGTGTGGCACCTTCTACTTGCTCTTCCTGCCTCTTACTTTGACAGCCTACATCATCTATAGCAGGCATTGTGAACTCCCAGAATGTAAAAATGATCTCCATGGTCCCCTGAGTTTAAGCAGGTGGGAAGGAAAGAAGGAAGAGTTAGCTGAGTGGCACTCATAATACAACACAAACTCCTGCAAGGCCCTATGTGATGTGGCCCTTTATTAGCTCTTCAACATCGCCTCCTATCAATCTCACCCTGGCTCTGTGTGCTCCTGACATTCTTGCCTTTGCTCTGTTCCTTGACTATTCCAAACTTATTCCCATGATGGGAACTTAGCCTTTCTTGTCCCTGTCTTCTGGGACACTTGGCCAAGATCTTTGTGTGACTCGTTTCTTGGATCTTAGGTATCTTCAGAGAGGCCTTCTCTGACCAGCCAGCCTAAAGTGGCCAATCCTACTCCAAAACTCACACATACATTGTATACTTTTCTGCATAGCACTTACTGCCCCGCTCAGAAATTGCCTCAGTCATTGTTCATTTGTGCTGTGGCTCTGTCCCTGTCCTTCTGTGGGATAGAGAGTGTAGTGATCTGTATGTCATTACTTACCATCACACTCCCAACACCTGGTACAGAGCAGGCCCTCAATAAATGGTTGTGAATGAGTGCATAACAAAATATAGAAGGTAGATTTATTGAGCAGTAGGTGGTTCATTTTTTCACTTTTCACCAGGGAGATCATGAATGGGTTAGATCTTAAACTGGGACTGGAGAAATGAGAACACTTGGACCAATTGCAATGGAAACTAAAGGATACTTTAAGGTGAGCAATCATGCAAACAAAGGCTTGGAGGTGGAAAATCACAGTACAAGTGGGACCAGGACATTTTTAATGAATGGAGAAGGAAGTATGCTCTGGGGTTGGGTCAAATCTAGTTTTCGTGGGAGGGGTACTCAGCTACTGAAGGACCTGAAGAGACCTGCGTAAGACTCAACCCAACTGGAAATTGGGATCATGGAGGCTTTGGGGAAAGAATGTACCATGAGGAAAAGTGAGAAGGATCTGTAGTGAGAAAATGTGGTGGATTGAAAAGAGGAGAGCTAGAACTAGGTCCCCATGGTACCTGCATCTGCTTTTTAAAATGCCATTTATTATGATATATCAATTATTTTTCTTTGTGTTAATCTTTTTTATGTCCACTTATGGGTCCTACATTTTGTGAAGGCAGGGTCCACAGTGAATTCTCTATGTCTAACTTGGTACCTAGCACCAAGGAAACATATAAAGGTTTGACTGAATAAATGCATAGATGGTGGGGTCAAATTCACATAAGAACATTTGGCAGTACCTGGAAGCTGGTGCAATAATGAAAAGTCCTGCACATGCCTGGGGTGACAAGTATGAACAAAATGGACCAGTATCAAAAACATTTCAGGGGAAATTCCAGTTGGATGTGGTGCTATATTAGTGCTTACAGGGAAAGAACAGAGAAGACTCCAATGTTTCTAGCTGGGGTGATTTGAGATATGGTAACTCATTTGAGATATGACTAAGACAGGCAGATGGGGAGAGAGATAAGAATAAAATAAGAAAAGATAAGAATGAGATAAGAATGCATAAGAAAAGATAAGAATGCATAAGAAAAGATAAGAATGCATGAGTTCACTCTTAAACATTCAAGCAGAAGTGTCTAATAAATGGTTAGTGATATACTTTAGAAGTAGGAATGTATTACATAGTTCTATATGAAAGGTTCTGGACAATATCTTCTGGAATAATTCTATGAAACTCAGCTATTGATTAAAAGGGAAGAAGAAGAGTAAGAAATAACTTAGAAAGGCATATGCTAATGAGCATTTGTTTAGGGGAAGGATGGAAAATGTCAACGAAACTCTCTGAGGTTCAGAAATGTTGTGTACTATTGGCAATACTGGATAACTTAAAACCAAGTCGTTCAGGAATGAAGTATCTTAACTAAATGGTTAAAGAAACACTCAAATAGAATAAAGTTTTCATCATAAATAAATTTAGATAACCATTAGTCCATCTTAAAAGAGGACACTTCTGTGTTTCCATGACATAACTCCCAATTTGTTGAAGTAATTACATGCTATTACAGCACAAGAAATGTGTACAGAGGACATTTTTGTCCCCTGCTAGAAGAAAAGAATGCATGAAATAATGCAATGATACCATAGAGTCTATTATTAAAGACTGTAAGAAGTCTTTCCAAGAGTCAAAACACAAACCTTTGTTATGGAATCTGAAGGAGCATTAATAGGAACATGTATGTATTTATCATCTCTGGAACACATGGCTTCAGAATTCTCTGCCTACTTGGGTAATCTGTTAGCCTATAAAATCCACAAAGCTCCTGGCTGCATCTGAACTGTGCTAAGTGTCATGTCCCCCATGAATTGTTTTTATTGGCATCATAGAAGAACCCCTGCTTCTTTTCCACTCACCTTGATCACTGATGACCACATGATTCTTACTGCCTGTACATACCATCTGGATTTTGTACCAGTTGCTTCTTATAGCTTCTGAGGATTGAATACTGTAACCTGACACTTGTAATTCTGGAATCCTTACTGAATCTGTCTCAGCCCTCAACAGACAAGCTATGGCATGAATAAAGAGTTGCAATTAAAAATTTTAGCTGGAAATTAGTATTGGGTGCCTATTTTGAGTCTTGCTGGTCTAGATGTATCATGTAAGTAATGGATGACAGTACAGTACAGTGGTTAGACATACTGGCCTTGGAGTCCAGCAGATCTAGGCTGTCATCCTGACTGTTGCTTACCATCTGCGTCATCTTGGGCAAATCATTTAGGCATTCTTATCTTCTGTATTGTTATCTCCAAAATCGAGATAATAAAAATACTTACCTCATAGGGCTATTATGAAGATTAAATGAAATAATGTAAGTAGAACCCTTAGTTACTGACACACAGCAAATGTCAGTAAGTAAATGGCAGCTGCCAGGCTTTGTGGGTGGTGAGGTTTGTAATGTGAATGGCCCTTGTTCTCTTTTACACTATTCGCATTATTTCATCAGGTTAGGCTGTGAACTGGAGTGAGCAATAAATAGGAAGCACTATTTTGGTCCTGGGATGTGTTCTGCTTCCCTGCATAAGTCAAATAATCAGACATCAGGAAATTCAAAGGGCATTTCATGACAATGTAGTTCTAAAAATAGTAGCAGTATGCAGTCCTTCTGAAAGGCCAATTTTCTCAAGAATGAATTATTGCAAAACTGTCATTTTGTGTGTGCATGAAGGTGGAAAACAATGGTTATTTATTGTAGTCTCTGAAAATAATTTGTATCTCCTGGGCTTCTCCATACCCTTACTCAATACAGTGTCCTTAGTACTAAGTCTCATTTGCTTAGTACTAACCCTACACAGAGACAGTGACTCAGTCCTCACCTGATGGGCTTGCTGTAAAAGCTCCATTCTTTCCTGAAGAATCTGACAGTCATACTCTCTGCTCTTCCTCAGCATTTGCCGCCGTAACTTTTCTACTGCCGTCCTCAGCTCCTCTTGCTGTTTTTCACTTAATAATTCACCAAACTTGATAACAGTTTCTTGCTGCAGAGCATTGTACAAAGTAGCTTCTAGTTCCTGGATTCTCTGGCAAATAGAATTAGAAAAGTCTAACTTCGGAACTTGGCATTTATATGTGGTGTAGGAGTGTACGCTATGTATGTATATGTGTATGGCTGTCAACTTTGGTCTTATAGGATCTTAGCAAGAAAATAATTTCAAAGCTTCTCTAGCCTAATTACGCTTCTGAAAATCCCCTTTTATGAGATTCCTTAAGGGTCATCCAGCCAATCCATGGACTTCTCTAGTGAGGGAGCATTTGTTCCTTCTTCAGACCCTGTCCAATTTATATACTTTTCCTTTTCAGAAAACCCTCACTTTGTTATAATAACTGTACTTCATATTCTAAAGTGTAGCTGAGAATAAGCGTGTTCTCACTTCTACTTGACAGCTCTGACTGAGCGCGGCAGCTCACGCCTGTAATCCCAGCACTTTGGGAGGCTGAGGCGGGCAGATCATCTGAGGTCAGGAGTTTGAGACCAGCCTGGCCAACATGGTGAAACCCCGTTTCTACTAAAAATACAAAAACGTAGCCAGGCATGGTGGCACATGCCTGTAATCCCAGCTACTCAGGAGGCTGAGGCAGGAGAATTGCTTGAACCCAGGAGGCGGAGGTTGCAGTGAGCACCATTGCACTCCGAACTGGGCAACAAGAGTGAAACTTAATCTCAAAAAAAAAAAAAAAAAAAAAAAGACAGCTCTTCAGATATTTAAAGATATCTACCATCGTGACCATACTTCTAGAAATAGTCTAAGTTAGGACAAAATACTTAAATGGAGATATATTTTATGCACAAAATACTGCTCCTATTCTATTAATACATGACAAACGTCTGGTACTTAAAGATGGCTTTATGGTCTCCATATTTTTTCTTGAAATAAAATTGAGAAATAAAATCCAAAAATGACCTAGTTTTGAAATTGGTCTGTTTTTAAATTCTCTGAGATTTATGGCTGCTCTCATTAAAATATTTCTCTCTTTTTTTTGTAGATGAAGAATCCACTACCTTTTATATCTGTTTCTTTCTTCTTTCTTTTTTGATATGCTTTAGATAACAGTTGCTATAATCTGACATGCTTTGGTGAGAGATATTTTCCTAGCTCTTGTCCTGGGCTAAGCAGTTCTCATCTTTTTAAGGATAAATATGGTTTTCTGAATGAGTACAAAATAGTCTTGGGAGCCACATAAACACACAACTTAATTTCATACAGGTAGAAGAGGCAAGGGTGAAAGGTAGAAGTGAAGCAAAAATCACTTTCTTCTCTGTCTCTAGTTAGCAATGAATGCTCATTCTCTTCTTTCCCCATCAAACAATGCTCAGAATCTCTTATTCATTTTGGAATGCAAAGACAAGTTCATCTTTGTTACAAGCAGGGATTAAGTGCTTCACTCTTTCCCCAAAGGTGACTCAGGCTGTTTCCAGGAAAGCATTATGAAAACCTCTGCTAGGAATTCTTTGAAATATTCCTCTAGTTTGCTCTTTTTCTTTTGACTCATAACCATGAATTAAGGGAGGGTGGAGCATAAGGAGAAAATAAATGTGAGTTGTAGTTCAGTATGAAGAATTGTGTAATAGGAATTTGGTAGAGAGGAATGGATCACATGTGCTCCTTACTCATCATAATCTGTGGGAGACAAAAAGGCACAGCCTATTTGCCATGGAAGCCTCAGTCGCTGTGGCTGGATTATGGTAGTCAAGGCCACAGGATCTGGAGTCAGATCTACATGCTACCCATTTATCAACTTGGGCAAAGTTCTTATATTCTCTAAATCTTACTGTCCTCATTTGTCAGATATGGATAATCATCTTGCCTATACCTCACAGGGTTGTTGTAAGAGATAAATGAATTAACAATATGCATAACAAACATTTAATACATTATTATTCCACCACTAGATCAGACTCCCAAATGATTGTGTTTTATTTAATAAAATTTCTCTTTAATTTACACTGTCATCCCATCTGTTCTTCCCCTAAATATTATCTAACAACATTTAATTGTTTTTCATTTGTTTTGTTTGAGACCAGATCTTGCTCTGTTACCCAGGCTGGAGTACAGCGGCACCATCACAGCTCACTGCAACCTTGATCTCCCAGGCTCAATGGATCCTCCTTCCTCAGCCTCCTGAGTGGCTGCGGCTACAAGGTGCATTCCACCATGCCTGGCTAATTTTTGTATTTTTTGTTTGTTTTTGGAGATACAGGGTTTCACCATGTTGCTCATGCTGGTCTTGAACTCCTGGGTTCAAGGGATCTGCTCACGTTAGCTTCCCAAAAATGCTGGGATTACAGGCATTAGGCACACGCCTGGCCTCTTAATTGTTAAAAAATGAAGTATAATTAAATATTTATTAGATATTATAAGAATATCATAATAAGAGCTAGGAATTACTTTGTTCTAAAATTAGAACTCAAAACATAAATAAATGAACTGCATGTTGTGATCTATTCAAGCACATAGCATAAAAAATTAAATAGGACACTTTATTCCACAGTACATCACTGTAAATACTCTGGGTGTCTCTGTTGCTTGTTGTACCTACCATATATGCTTGGTCAAGAGCTTGTTTTCTGTAGTCTAGTTCTTCCTCCAGATAGCCTTTTATTTTGCAGAATTGTTCCTGTAACAAAGGGCCATATTGATACAGTCAGCTTAGTTAACTAGAAAATGACATACAAAGTGTACTGATTAATGTTTTCTCTAATTCTACCATAAGACAAATCACTAGTATTTGTAGAGTCATAAATTTTGTCTGTTAGGGAAATAGTTCGGTTCCTGCAGTTTCACATAAGAAATGTGAAAATCAATGGAAAGCAGCATAAAAGATACAATGAAAAATCCACATAGAATGCTCTAAAAGATTTTCAACCTGAGAGTATGTGATTAAGTATAGCTTTTGACTAGCGTTTAATAATAAGCCTATCTGTGTAAATATATTATAATAATATATTTTTGTAAGAATGTGATAAAATGTAACATAGCCAGGTTGCATAGTGAACAAGCTTAACTTACTTAAATTCATGTGTGTACAATCAGCAAACACAAGGACAAAAATAGCAATTTAAAGAGTAGGAGTGATTCCACCCACACTGCCACTTAATGAGTGGGTGTCTGCTTTAGCTACAAAGCCAGTGTGGGCTGGGAAACATAAATCTGATGTTCCCTCTCTTGTTCTCAGTTTCTATGTGCTTCTCATAGTATGAGCATCTTGCCACTAGCACTTAAAACTGTATCTTTGTGTATCACATCATTCCAAGCACAAGTCAATTGTCTGTTTGGGTGCTTAACTGAAGGAACAAAGACCTCTTCCAACTCCGAAGAAAATCTCATAGTGTTGACTTTTGAAAGAACATATATCTGTATGCAGTAATTTTGGTTTTGACTTTGCTGGTGATTGCTGAATTCCAGCTTTATAACAGTGCCTGATACAGGCTAATTGTTTAATTAATATTTGTGCATTTAAAGAGCTTTCAAGGGTAATTTTGGAAGCAAAGTGTTCATTTGGAAATCCTTTTTAGCCAAATATAAAAATCAAATAAAATAACAAATTGTTCTTTTTATATGCTTTGACATCAGAGCCTAATCTCTCAGTAAAATGTAAGCACTGTATAAAATAAAAGCAAATTATTTATAAGCTATAATATGCTATACAAATGCTTTTTTTTTTTTTTTTTTTTTTTTAGGATTCCTTTACCCAATAGTAATTCACTCATATTTTCTAGTTAATGATAACATTAATGATATCTTGTTATACATTTATTTCTTCTTTTTTGAGACGGAGATATGCTCTTGTTGCCCAGGCTGGAGTGCAATAGTGTGATCTCAGCTCGCTGCAACTTCCATCTCCTGAGTTCAAGTGATCCTCCTGCCTCAGCCTCCTGACTAGCTGGGATTACCGGCATGCGCCACCACACCCTGCTAATTCTGTATTTTTAGTAGAGACGGGGTTTCTCCATGTTGGTCAGGCTGGTCTGAAACTCCTCAGGTGATCTGCCTGCCTCGGCGTCCCAAAATGCTGGGATTACAGGTGTGAGCCACTGTGCCCAGCTGAATCTTGTTATAAATTTCTATGCATTGCTGTAAGTTAATACTAATCAATTTTTAGACTTGGCGAGTAAAAGGAAACTTGTTAAACTGTGGTAAAATGCACGTAACATTTATAACCTTACTCATTTTTAACCCGGTTTTAAGTGTACAATTCAGAAGTACAAAGTGTATTCACATTGTTATGCAACCGATGTACTGTATTTTTCATGTTGCAAAACTGAAACTATACGAATGAAACAACAATGCTACATTTCCTCTCCTTACCTCCTGGCAACCACAGTCTACTGCCTGTTTCTAAGTTTGATTAATCTAGCAACTCACATGAGTGGATTCATATGGCATTTATCATTCTGTGACTAGCTTGTTTTACTTAACATAGTGTCCTGAAAGTACATCCATATAGTAACTTGTATCAAAACTTCCATCGTTTTGAAGGCTAAATGATATTCCATGATATGTATACTGTACCTTTTGTTTATCTGTTCACCTATTGATGGACATTTAGGTTACTTCTACCTTTTGGCTATTGTTAATAATGTTGCTATGAACATGGTGTATAAGTATCTCTTCCAGACTCTGGCTTCGATTCTTTTGGATACACACCCAGAAGTGCTATTGCTGAACCATATAGCAATTCTATTCTGATTTTTTTGAGCAATCACCATACTATTTTTCATAGTAGATATACAAGTTTTGCATTCCCATCAATAGTGAAGAAGGGTTTGAATTTCCCTTTCTCTTTGCCAATACTTGTTTTATCTTTTTGATTGTGGGAACAGAGTCTTCCTCTGTTGTCCAGGCTGGAATGCAGTGGCACGAAAATAGCTCACTGCAGCCTCCCTGTCCTGGGCTCAAATGATCCTATTGCGTCACACCTCCCACCTCCCCCCACGCTCTGCCAAGTAGCTGGGACCACACATACTTACCACTATGCCTGCTAATTATTTTTTAGGTTTTGCAGAGATGGGTTCTCACTATGTTGCCCAGGCTGGGCTCAAACTCTTGCATTCAAGCACTCTTCCTGTCATAACCTCCCAAATTGCTGGGATTACAGGTGTAAGCCACTGCACTAGGTCTTTTTTCTAGGGATTTTTTTTTTTTGCTATTCTAATGGATGTAAGGTGGCTTAGGGATTTTTAAAATCAGAGTTACACCCTCTATTTCTGTAGTTTTTACTTGTTAATTAAATACAGTGGAAAAATTACTGAGCCTAAGAAAGAAAACATAAGAAAATTCAATTTACTTCAGCATTAGTTTTGGATATTTTTGGAAAGCTAACACTTTTGGGGGAGAACATAGCTTGAAATTGCTTGGTACTTCTGGTAGTTCTTTTCCATGTTCTGTACATAAAATAATGGAAAGAGGACAAACTTTCATCAATGCCAGATAAAACTGGTAGAGGCAATGTTAATTTTCCCTTTGCCTTGTAAACTTTTCTTAATTTTTACAATACCTCATCTTTGTACTTACCATGTCACTTTCCAATTCCATCATTTTCTGGTGTAGGGCAGCCTCTGCTCCTTCAATCTGCTGAATCCACTAAGGAGTTAACAAGACAAAAGTGTTTGACATGACTGCTTGACGTGGTGTATATTTGTGTGCCCCCCCGAAGTGCTCAGTCCCTTCCTCTTATATCTTAGGAAGCGGACTGAGAACTGAAGCAAAAACAACACATTTTTATTTCATAGTTCAGAAGCAGACTACGGTCTTCCTTGTATTCATTCACTCACCCATTCAACAAATGCATTTACGGATGACTGGCAAGTATCAGGTGCTGTACCAAGTCCTAGGGCTGCAATGGTGAATAAGAGCAACAAGACTTCTGCCCCTACTGGAGAATACCATGGGAGTCTTTCTCGTAAGTGTTAATTGCACTGGAGTCCAAAGAATGGGCGAATGACTGGGAAAAAATGAAGAAGTTCCAAGTAGAAGGGACATCATGTCCATTAGCTCTGTTGTTGGAGGAAGCAGGATGAGAGAAAGAAGGCCAGGTACACTGGAGAATGGGGACGATGGTAATTTTTCAGTACATAAAACTGATTACAGGCTGGGTGTGGTAGTTCATGCCTGTAATTCTAGCATTTTGGGAGGCCAAGGCGAATGGATCACAAGGTCAAGAGACCGAGACCATCCTGGCCAACATGGTGAAACACCGTATCCACTAAAAAATACAAAAATTAGCTGGGAATGGTAGCACATGCTTGTAGTCTCAGCTTCTCGGGAGGCTGAGGCAGGAGAATTGCCTGAACCCAGGAGGTGGAGGTTGCAGTGAGCTGAGACTGCGCCACTGTACTCTAGCCTGGTGGCAAAGTGAGACTTTGTCTCAAAACAAAACAAAACAAAACAAAAACCTGGTAACAGCAGAGGGGGGAGGAATTATTTTTGTTAAGTGGAGGTATTTTAAATCACATAAAAACGTATCTTTCCCAGTACCCAGGATATATATTTATGTTAGCATTGATAAACACCCTGAATGCAGACTTTGAATAATATGAAGTGACCTTACCATACACATTTTTAAATAGAAAAAATTATTATAATGAATCTCTATCAAGTTAAATGCCAGCTTATATTTTAGGGAAGCAACTGGGCATAATAATTAAGTAAGTGGGTTCTGAAGGCAGACTACCTTGGCCATAATTTCAATTCCAGCATTTCATGAGTGGGTGGCATGGAAAGGTTACCTGATTTCTCTAAGTCTCAAGTTTCTTGTCTATCAAATAAGTTTAATAATAATGTAAATATTAAGGAAATAAATGAGGCAGTATCCATCGTGTATTGCATGTACTAGTGGGATCTCACT
The DNA here is from genome assembly GCF_009761245.1 of Sapajus apella. NCBI lineage: Eukaryota > Metazoa > Chordata > Mammalia > Primates > Cebidae > Sapajus > Sapajus apella. Next base: position 4,210,656 of record NW_022437011.1, on the reverse strand, counting down.
ACCATATATTTCTTTTTTCTTTTTCTTTCTTTCTTTTTTTTTTGAGATGGAGTCTTGCTCTGTTGCCCAAACTGTAGTGCAATGGCACAATCTCTGCTCACTGCAACCTCAGCCTCCCAGAGTGAAGCGATTCTCCTGTCTCAGCCTCCTGAGTAGCTGGGATTATAGGTGCACACCTCCATGCCTGGCTACTTTTTTTGTAGTTTTAGTAGAGACGGGGTTTCATTGTGTTCCCCAGGCTGGTCTCAAACTCTTGAGCTCAGGCAATCCACCCACTTTGGCCACCCAAAGTGCCAGGATTACAGGTGTGAGCCACTGCACCTGGTCCCAGACATTTTTTTTTAGTTTACCTGTGATAAACTATGCAGCACAGTGAGCATTTCTATGCATTACAGCCTTGATACTTACAAGGGGATACCATGTTCAACCACTCTTTGGCTGTGGGGAACATGGTGAAAGAAAAGAAAGCATGCTGAGACTGGAGAGGTGCTAATCCATCAGTTCTTTGTACAGACACATGGCTTTCCCTTGAAATAAATTGCAGCCAGTCATGGGTATTGTGTAAATAGACTCATATTGCAATCGTATCCATCCAAAATCCTTTATCTTGCTTGCTGCCCATTTGTTGTCGAAAAACATTTTTTAAAAAGTATGTTTTTAAGATTACTGTAAACTAAAGTCATTAAATCATGAGCATTAGATATACATTTGTTGGTTGGTTGCTGTTCCTTCCTACTTGTGTAATCCAGGACAAGTTACTGAATATTCCAAGCCTTGGTTTCCTCATGTATAAAACAAAAACAATGGTACCTCAATGTGCATTATGTGGGTGGTGGAGACACTAAGAGCCAAGACTTCACCACTACACAATGTATCTATGTAATAAAAGTACACTTGTACTCCTTAAATTTATACAAATTAAAAAATGGTGGCACCTGTAGAATGGTTGTAAGGAATGGTGGGATAATGTACTTATGGCATTTAGTGCGGTATCTAGCTCCAAATATGTTCTTACTCAAGGTCACTGCCATTATTTTTAATACAAAGTGACATTTGGGTTTGCTTGTTGGAATTTTGTCTAGGCTCAAGCTCTGACTAAAGATCATACTTGGAGTCTTGCTCTGTTGCCCAAACTGGAGTGCAATGGCACAATCTCCGCTCAATATGAATAGAGTGCTATTCATATTGATCATCTCAAAAAATTCATTGTCGATGTTTGGAATTACTTGGAAGTAGAAACTAATTATCTGGGAACCCCACAGACTGGAGGTAACTCTAATCTGTGCATTGCAAAAGTCTGCATAAAAGGCAGTTGAACAGACCGTGAGCACTCCAGGGCAGGCTTGCGTCTTGTTCATCTGGTTCCTAGCTTTCTACCACAAAGCTAAGCACAATGTCATCACCCTGTATTTGTTCAACTGAGCCTTATACCTGTCTTGCAAAAAAGGTAAGCAGAGGCATGGGCTAATTTGCCACAGCTCTGATAGCCCAGCTCCCATGGAGTCTATAAAGCCTATTTCCTGAAGGAGGGAGTTTGGTGCAAGAGTTAAGATCATGGACTTTAGAACCAGACTACTTGGGTATGAATCCTGACTCCATCAACTTCAAGCTATATGACCTTAGGCAGTTTTCTACCTTTTTTGTACTTCAGATTCCTTGTGTGAAATAAAGGTCACATAGTACCTAGTCTTCAGCAGTTAGAAAGTGCCTATCTCAAAAGGAGCACAGCACAAGTGTTGGTTCTGATAAGTACAGTTGTACTGCACCCACACAGGGCAGGGAGCAGAAGATATTTCTCCCATCGATCTCCGAAAATGTGAGACACACAAGGCTGTATTTCCTTTCTTTCACCTCCTCAGTTCTCATCTTCCATAGAATCAGCCCTATGTTTTGTATGTAGCCCTAAACCAAGGAGATTTTTTACATTCAATAAAGAATTGCAGCCCTTCATGATTCCAACTGCATGAGGCTCTCTGGCTATCCGTGCCAGTTAATAGCAGCACCGGAGGCACAGACTGTTTCTTTCAGCTTTGCGTTGTCACTGAAATAGTGTCTTGTGAGCATTCACAAATTCACTTTACTCCTTCGGTTAACATGTATTCATCACCCAGTATATGTGCTGGACTGGTGTGAAAAGCTAGGGCAAAAAACAGGGGGTCGGGGGTGGGGAGACACAACTATATGCCCTCATGGGCCTTAGAGTCTAGTGGTAGTTAGATGGGGAGATATGACAAATGCAGTGGACAGTGCGATGCAATTGTTAAAAGCCACGGGGGCAGAAGCACAGGGCACTGTGGGAACATACAGCGGGAACACCTAAGGGGTCTTGGGTCAATAGTCAGGCTTCCTTATGTGTGGGAAGGTCTGGTGATTAAGATTTAGCCAGGCAGAGGTAGAAAGGCAAGGTGGGAATATCTTCCAGGTAGAAAGAGCAGTGTAAAGGACCAAGAGTGGAGAATGGAGAGAGACAGAGAGAGAATGGAGGGAGACAAAAGGGAGAGGAGACACTAGAGAAATAGATAAGGCTCAAATCCCAGAGGATCTTTGTGCCAAATTCTAAATTTGGACCTTCTGTTAAAGATCATGCAGCATTATTAATTTGCTGGGGAAAGATTAGAGAAAGTGATCAGTTCTGTAATTAAACTGTGAAGGAAGTAAGTTTTTCCAAAAGAAGAAATCCCAGCTTTCATGTTACTTCACATGTAAATACTTCAATATGTATCCCTAACAGATAAGGCCTTTCTGTTTTAAAAAAAAAAACCCACAAGGTTATTTGTACACTTTACAAAATTAACATTAATGACTTTTGTCATCTGATACCCAGTCCACATTAAATTTCTCCAGTTGTCCACAAAAAGTCCTTTTTTATAAACACCTGGTTTGCTTAAATTAGGATCCAAAAGAGAACCATTTCAATTATTCTGAAGTGTCTTTTTATTTCATAGCTATGCTTCTTTTTCTCCCTGTTTTTTCTTTCTGTCATTCTTTTGTGTGAGTAGCTAAACTGTCATTTGACCTGTAGAATTCCCTCATTTCAGATTGGATAAAGCTGACTGCTTGCTCTCATGTTATCCAACCATGTGCACATGACTCTCAACTATTTACTGGTACTTTTTTTTCAAAGGAGATAGAGTCTCACTATGTTGCCCAGGCTGAAGTACAGTGGCTACTCATGGGCGTGATCACAGCACACTACAGTCCCAAACTCCTAGACTCAAGTGAGCCTCCTCCCTCAGCCTCCTAAGTAGCTAGGACTAAAGGCACATGCCACCCTGCCAGACTTTGTGCTTTGATTTGCAAAGTACTCTGAAAACACCAATTTATCTGGCCATTTACCAGGTTTAGACACAAGATGGAGCCAGAGCACACTCAGTGTTGATTTTCTCCTGACAGTCTCTGTCAAGCTTTCTGAATGAGACAGCAATGAGCCACTATTAAGCCACAGGATCAGTTGGAAGCAATTGGTATGAACACACTCGAGGAAAAGTCTATGACAAGAGCAATGCTCCAGTTTACCACCGCCCCACAAAACTCTTCTTTGTTGGTTTCCCAGCTTTGTAAGGATTGTGCAAATAATGTAATGCAGAAGGTTTTCTGTTTTTAAAGAATTGTACATATTTTTAAGGAACTTCAAAGCAAAAATTATTCACCCACTCCAAATCAGTGTACAGACTTTTCTTTTGGGTGTTCTCATTTTATCTGGGTTGTACTACTCTTAAAAATAAAATGTGTAGTACGTATTCACACACTAAGTGTGCAAAGGGAATGCCCTTCACACCCTATCCTGCTCATTCAGGATTAAGCCAGACACAGAGATGATTTGAAATGTTTGTACGACTCATTACCTTCTCTGCCAGGGACAGCACAGTGCTGGCCTGAATGATAGCCACTTGTTCTTCATTTCTTAAATTCTGTAAAAAATAAGAAAGGCCATATGCTGAAGATACTGATATTATTTTACCCTAAAGAAAATACTGTCTGACTGACTGCCTCAGAACATAGTGTATAAGCCTGTATAGAACCTTAATAAATTCCTATCCTGTTAAGTAATAATTCTTAACAAAGAGTTAATCAAAACCCGAATGAAGCATATTAAATGTGATTTTTAAAAATATCTCCTAACAGTGGCTTGATTCATGTCACTGGAGGCATATTTTATTAATAGTCATGTTATGAGAAAAACAGAAACCAAAATGGAATAAAGAACAGTCTCTTCGTAGTAGTTTTGATGTAATTTTACTAATTCTGTTCTCTCCTTTGATATTTTTTCAAGGGAAAAGCAGTGACTCCTTCAACCTACAAGCACCATTCACCTAGTATCACAATAAATGGTCCTCCCACTGAATTAATGTGCCTTGACTCTGTCTGGAAGGTGTTTTTAGAAAGAAAATGGATTATAGCTTTCTGGTCCATTTTTATGGAGCTGCCAACAACCCTAGTATTTGGCAGCCTTTGCAAATGCATGACTGATTAATTTCACACTGGATGCCTTTGAGCTGGAGTCAGACAGTAATTAGCATTAGTCACTGGAGATGTGGTCAGCATTCAAACCTGAAACCTGCCCATGAAAAGCACTTTACCAGGTCTCATTTCTGCTAATACCTTCCAGAGATCCTTACAACCCCTTAGCCAAGTTGTTTAATAAATTGTAGATTCTTCCCAAGGAGCAACATCCTTAAGTGAGCATGGCATCTCACTTGCACTTACTTTACACATGATGCATTGTTAAGTATTTCTTGCCTCTGTTTAGGCAAATTCATATCTATACTATGCTTAATCAATTCTTTACTTACCCCATTATCACCCAAGATATCAAGCTGCTTTATGAGATCAGGGATGTTCACATCCTGCAAAATTAAGCAGAAACTCATGTCAAAGGCAAATGTGGCCTACTATTCCATCACTGTCTGAACACAAAGTTAGAGAAACACATTTTAGGGCCTGAAATTCCTTGGCATGTTTTCAATCTGGCACATCTACTTTTAAGTTTCAATTTTGCCTCGTACATGCTGTGTGAACTTGGGCCAGGTACTTAACAGATCATTCTTAATTTTGCTAGTTGCAAAACAGAGATAATAAACACCTACTTCATAGGCTGAACTGATCTCCAGGATAAAGAGACTATGTATAAAAGAGTCTAGCACGTAGTAAGGACTTAGAATATTCTCATTAACTTTCTTCTCATGACTGCCAAACCTTTTTTTTTTAAAATTATGATAACTTTCAGGTATAAAATAGTAATAGGTAATAAATATGAAGAATCAACCAATGTCATTCTAATTAGAAAAATTCTGACCTGATTGAATTTTGACTGCCATGTAGAAAACTACAGTGCAGTCCCCCAGTTTTTAAAGCTAGCTTGCATTAATTTCATCTGTTTTATTTTTACCCTGTGCCTTGAGTCAGTTTGAAGCAGCTGAACTCCATTTGAGAGTTCATTGGATTAGGTTGTTCGTGATTTATCTGAGAAAAAAAGCACTGACGGAAAAGGCAAAGTAAATTGTTTTCATTTAATTACAGTGAAATAAAAAAAATTGCTTTGGTTTACAAATTACCATCCTGCCCAGGAAGGCCAGAAATTTAAACACCAGCACAATGGTTTAAGATGGAAGAGAAGGAAGCACAATTTTACTACCCAAGTTCTTTCCCACTTTTTACCTTATTGGCACCGCATTGTCCTCTTACTCATGTTCAAGCAGCAGTACAGTAGAGCCCTCCCACCAGGAAAGGGAAAGCCCAGCTCAATCTCATAAGTAGAGAGGAAGCAACAGAAGCAAGTATATTTGGCAGCTCAGAATGGGAGCAGGGAGGGTCATGCAGAAGGTAAGGAGAGACCAGAAATAGCAGGTAGCATCTCAGCCTTACCCAAGGAACAATATTCACAGTGTGATTTTACTACACTTAAGGACAATATATTTCCCCAGGGACAGAGCCACCTCAATTCAACTCTAATGTTTAAAACGTATCCAGTAGCACTAAAAAGAGAATGATATTCTATTTAATATGCAACCTGTTATAAACCCTAAGCCCTTCCAAAAGAGCAATCCTCCCTAAATTAAACACATCAAAAGAGATGGTGGACTAGATGACTTCAAAGCCTCTTCTAACTTTGCAATTCGATGATTCTGAATTCCATGGCACCTAGAATGGCTCCACAAAGGGAATCCAACTTTTTTATCTGGCACACTAGAAATATATTTCTTGAAGCATTAAATTGATTTCACATTTCTCCCAGGTAATTAAGGCTAATTTTGATTCTGCATTTTTATTTGTATGACGCTGTTCTAAATAATCATGGATGCCTGTGTTTTTTACTGTTATCATTTAGACAGCTGTCACCACATTAAAAAAATTCTATTAATTTTCTAGTAGATGTGACTGTTTTCAATTACTACATAGTTTGTAACAAAATGATGACATCCAGTGACTAAAAGACAAAATAGTCATGAGCAACCTCCCCTTTTCCCATTCCCAGTTTTTCTAATTTCTAAAAACATAAAAAATTAAATATCTGCCTACCTTAACACCTTCTTTCATACAGTAGATCTGTAGAGCACTCACACCATCTGAGAATGGGTGAATTTGGAGATTAAATGGAGGGGATCGTCTCTCTCTCTCCTTGAAATTCAGTGAAGAATATGTGGAAATTAAAAAAAACTGATTAAACACTAAACCAGTGGTCTCTTTATGCTATTTCAACAGTTTATTAATGTAATTTGGCAAAAAGAAAAAAATTCAAACTCAAGATGCTCATGATTAAATGTAATGGAAAAAACTGACTAGTCAACTAAGAGATTGAGAAGAAGAATTTACAGATAGTGTCATCCATTCTTGCAAATTTTTTGATCAGGGAAATGCAGGAAGTGGAGCTCCAGTTTAAACTGTATGAATATTTAGAGTTTTCAAATACCATATTGTGGTCTTGCCATGAAGTTTTATGGCCCCTAACAGCCTTTTGCATATTCAATCTATTCAAGTTTTATAAATAAGACATGTGGGCCACAAAAGAATGACTTTTCCTCACTGAAGCCTACTAACACCTAACTTTTTATCCAGACCTAATTTGAAATAACCTTTAGAAGAAATAACTGGCAAAATAACAGAAGTCAAATGGGAATTTTTCTTATACCTTTATATATCGACATACACTGAACCAGATCCTAAGTCAGATTTTGCAGGATACACTCAAAATCTGATGTTTCTATGTTTTAGTTTCAAAATAAAAAGCAACACCTTTGAAATTTGGTCAGATTAACGAAGACATTTCCTAATCTGACCTGAAATTTGGTCAGATTAATATTTCTAAGACAAGTTACCTTGATTCTTCCAGAAATGCATTAGAGACTAAAACATTTACTTATAAATTTACATTTGCCTACAAAATATTTTTATATATAGCACATTTTGAAAAATAATTCTTAAGTAATATGCATTAATGAGTCAAAATTCAATGAAAGATGGACATGAGTATTTAAAAACAATGAAATATTGAGGATGGTTGAAATCTATTTAACTTTTTAAAAATTATTTATTAGTCTCGTTTATAAAGATAGTAGTGTTGAAATGCACAGTATCTAAGCAGACAGTTTGGAGTTGCATCAAGGCTTCACCACTTACTAGTTACAGGACTTAGGCAACTTACTAATCTCAGTTGCCTCTGCTATGTAATTTTGAGGCTGATTGTGAGGTCCAATGAGAGTATGAATCTGAAATGCTTAACTCAGCCCCTAATTCCTCAATGTGCTCAGTGCATGTTAATCGTTATGATTATTTTTGTTATTATCATCATTATTTCCTTACTTCTAGCTCTAGGTTTCGAAACTCCAGCAGCTCATTCTGGTCTCTGGCGTCCTGTAGTTCCTGTTGTAACCGGTGATTTTCTGCCTCCTGTTTTTCTATCTAATAAAGTAAATCCTGAAGTTAGGTAAGCATTGCAAAAGGCAACTACAACTTTGCAAAGCAAGCATGAATAGTGTTCGATTTACTCAGTGAATAAGTCTTCCAGACCATGAAAAATATTCCCAAGTAGATGTGAATAAAATAAGTCTTTGGTTTTCCTTCTAGTTATCCTTCAGTTGAGTTTTTGAGTCATAGAGAAAAATGCCAGAAGACGTCTCTGTTCCTCGGAATCAAAATCTAGGAATTCTGTGAATAGTGAATCTGAGAATACTCATTTTGCCCTTGTGATGGGTCAGAGACAGTCTACTGGAACCAAATTTAATGGTATACATAAGAGGGATGGATACTTCTCATTTCTTGAGTTATATTTGTTACAGAATTTAAAAAAAAAGAAGCTCTCGTCATATACAAAATTTTGCCGAATTTCCATTACTACAGAAGAAAGCCAGCTCTTTAACACTGAATTCGAAAACTTTAATAATCAGATTACCACCTAGCTTTACAGTTTTAAATATTATCACTGTCATTGCTGTACAAACACACTCACACATGATCACGCAAACACTAGAATCTAGAAAATGTGGCCTACCCGATGAATTGACTACTCCAGGAACTCTGTATCTACTCTGCCTGAAAATGACTTACCTCATCTCCTTTTCTATGTGAGAAAATTCTATACTTCTTTAAACTCCTTAAAGCTAAGCTCTTAAACATAGAGCTTAAACAAGCTCTGCTGTCTGTAGAGCCTTCCCTAGTCAACCAATTCAGAAGTGACACCTCTCCTTTTATTTTCCTCTAGACTTTCTTTCTTTTCTTTCTTTTTTTTTTGAGATGGAGTCTCGCTCTTGAAGCCCAGGCTGGAGTCCAATGGCACGATCTTGGCTCACTGTAACCTGCGCCTCTTGGTTCAAGTGATTCTCCTGCCTCAACCTCCCAAGTAGTTGGGATTACAGGTGCCCGCCACCATGTCTGGCTAATTTTTTGTATTTTTAGTAGAGATGGGGTTTCGCTATGTTGGTCAGGCTGGCCTTGAACTCCTGACCTCAGGTGATCCACCCACCTCGACCTCCCAAAGTGCTGGGATTACAGGGGTGAGCCACTGCACTTGGCCTTCCTCTAGACTTTCTTATAGGACCTCTTGTATAACTTGAGGAAGCATGGATTTCAGTAAGCTATGTATAAATGCACCTTCCCCTGTAGACAGGGTTCATGTCTGAGTCATCTCTGGATTTTAAGGGCTCAGAAAATCTTTATGAGTACAATGGATTTGGGCTTCCCTTAATATTAGCTGTGTGGGTGGGCATTACATACAGTAAATATTTAAAATCTTAAATTTAAAAATACAAACCCAGGGCCTTTTTAACATAGGATGAATTTTACTTTCCCAAATATATACATTTGAAGTTAAATATTTAGGTTCATTGTAATTTCTGCCATCCTTTTATTCTTAGAAGCCTGAGCTTAAAATTCCCCCTTTTTTTAAGACGAATGGAAACAAGATAGAAGACATAATGAGAATTTTTTTATTTTATGACAAAGCAGTACAATAACACTTTTATTTCTGGGCATCTTTGAAACTATTAGGAAAAGAAAGGGAAATAGTGAGAAATTATATGACATTAATTAATGTAGTCAAGTTTTCTACCCCTGATATTTGTGGCCTAGTAAACTTTCACAAGTTTGTAGAAGTTAACTTAGATTATAAAGGAGATTCTACTTCCTAGAATCTTCCACTGAATCAGTGGTGGAGTATTTGGGAAGACTGCTGGTTCTGGTGGTTAATGAAACAATTAGATCAGTGGCTCACAGACTGTAATTCATAGACCAGGACCAATGCCAAAAAAGTTTCTTTATAGGGCCCCTCAACCTTCCCGAAAACACCAGTTCTCAATTTTTGAATACCTGCCCACTCTGTATATGGCATATACATCACCTGTACATCTATGTGACATATACATCAGCTCTGTCTCACAGCATGCAAAACATGAGATAGGATGTCTTCACTTTGCCACACTAGAGGGGAAGTAGGATAAGCATCTTTTTCTTCCTTCTCATGCTTACCAGCCAAGACATTATGGTTAATTTTTATTACTTGTCAAGGATAAGAAATATTCATAGAAACAATTCTAAAATAATTTCTGCATAACTTTGGATTGACCTACACAATTACTTTTCCCTTACACAATTGGGCTTTCAAATACTGTTTTTGTCAAACATAATATAAGATTATTTTGTAATTTAAATTAGCCAGATTTGGTGGCACATGCCTATAATCCCAGCTACTCGGGAGGCTGAGGCAGGAGAATTGCTTGAACACAGGAGGTGGAGGTTGCGGTGAGCTGAGGCTGTGTCATTGCACTCCAGCCTGGGAAACAAGAGTGAAACTCCGTCTCAAAAAAAAAATTATTTTGTAATATTTCACTAGATTTGTAGAAGGTAAATGCCAAAGGAAAGCCACCTTTGAACTGAAAATGTGTTATGTTTAATTGCCCCTATGTTCAGACAGCCCAAATTAATTATATCTATTCAAGTCTAAACTATGTGTTTTAGTTCTTAATTTGTTGAATAATTTCCTGGAATACTGTTTTGTGCTTTACAAGCAGTATTCATCTAAAAAAAATTCTTTCTTTAAAAAAAAAAGAAGAATGACCCAGCCTTAATAAAAAGACTAAAAGTGAGAATCTAAGTCTATGCTAGGTTTTGGCATGGTCTTGGAGTCACACTATCACTTCTTCGCACAAAATAACAAACTCTATTCATAGAGGATTTTTGTTTGTTTGTTTGTTTGTTTGTTCTTTGAGATGGAGTTTTGCTCTTGTTGCCCAAGTTGGAGTGCAATGGCGCAATCTCGGCTTACTGCAACCTCTGCCTCCCGGGTTCAAGTGATTTTCCTGCCTCAGCCTCCCAAGTACCTGGGATTACAGACATACACCACCACACCCAGCTAATTTTTTATATTTAGTAGAGACAGGGTTTCACCATGTTGGTCAGGTTGGTCACAAATTCCTGACCTCAGGTGATCCACCCACCTCAGCCTCCCAAAGTGCTGGGATTATAGGCATGAGCCACTGTGCCAGGCCCTCCTAGAGGTTTTTTTTTTTTTGTAGACAACCACACAGGATATGTGTGTGTGTGTGTGTGTGTGTGTTTACATATATACACAGTATATATATGTATGGTTAACAAATCAGGAGGTTTCAGGGATCACATCCTTTCAAGTCTGCACAATGCCCAGCGCAGAGCCATGCACACATGCCACTTCACTGATGGTGATGGTGGTGACAGGGATGCGGTTGAGCACTCAGCCGAGGACAGAGCAGCGCCAGAAAAGCCTCCCCTTCCCCTGGCCCCTGTGCCACTCCTGAGAGCACCCCCTGCTGCTCCTGGATCTCTCATGATTTTCTCCTTTGCCCCACTAGGGTTTACGCCCAACATACCTTTTCTAAAAGCTCCTGGTTTCTCTTAATGAAAAGTTGTTTATCTTCTACCCAGTGTGAATCCTGTTTGACAAAGAATATCGCGCAGTCAGCATTTCAGAGTGGCACGAAAGAGCCTGTGTCGTCAAACCGCTTTGCCAGAGCTGCCTTCTCCCCACCCTGTTTGTTTGCCTGCCAAAGACTGGTAAGTAGCACCCACCCCTGCCAGCTCCTTCAAAGACATTGAGACCAAAGTTGCCTGGAAAATTTAACCCCCTTTTCATCATCACTCCCTATGTCTACCTTTTCCAGTTTGAATAATCCAGGACCAGACTTCTGGGGACTCAGAAGTGACCACACAGGCAAAAAGTGAAAAGGGTCAGAATGCACACAGGCTAGATACATATGGATGGAAAACATTAAAATGCAGAAATGTAGCATAGAGGCAGAGAACGCAGCTGGGGGGTGGGTCTTGGTCTTAGCAGCTCATGACCACTCTAGGCTATTTGTACAGGGCTCCTCTTCCTCTGGCATTCTCTCTCTTGCCCAGCCTCATTCACTGTTGTGGCTGGGTTCATACTCTGCCCAGAAAAACACCAGGGACAGAAATACAGAGTTGAGCGTTCTAACACATTTTGAGAAAGATCACTGTGAAGAGCCAAGCTGTGTCCTGGATGCGGCCCATGCACAGGTGAGCTAGAGGAAGGTCAGATTAAATTGTCTGCATCTGCAGAAGAGCTAAGCAACCAAATGCCTACCTGCCCTTTCTGAGCCAGAGTCGCTTCCAGGTCTTCAATTTTGGCTTTATACCTCAGCACCTCTGCTTGGAGCTGTTCTTGAGCCTGGTGAGATCAAAATCCCAGAACTCAACAAGTGAAATAATCATTAAATATCCTTCTTGACTAGAACTCAACGAGAAAGAGAGAGAGAGAGAGAGAGAGAGAGAATAATTTTCTATGACACAAGAATCTTTCTGACCCAAATTCTTGTTTAAAACTCCCAATAGCATTCTTTATTTTAAGGTTAATATTCAAACTATTAGAACTCCCATTATATTTCCAATCTTTTCCTAATACTCATCAACCTAGAGTCAAACCCTTACCCGCTGGTATAATCCTTGTTTCCTAAATATGCCCCGTAATTCTCCACTCTTCTCTTTATTTGAATGATTTCCCTTTCATGAAAGCCTTGTTCCATTTTGCCTCCCCAAATTTCTTTCCATCTTTATTTATTTTTCTTTTTTTGTGGGACACAGTCTTTCTCTGTTGCTCAGGCTGGCATGCAGTGACATGATCTCAGCTCACTGCAACCTCCGCCTCCTGGGTTCAAGTAATTATCCCCCCTCAGCTTCCCAAGTAGCTAGGATTACAAGTGTGCGCCACCACACCCAGCTCATCTTTGTATTTTTAGTAGAGATGGGGTTTCACCATGTTGGCCAGGCTGGTCTGAAACTCCTGACCTCAGATGATCTGCCTGCCTTGGCTTCTTAAAGTGCTAGGCTTACAGGCATGAGCTACCGCACCTGGCCTTTCCATTCTTTCAGAGCAAACTTTGTGCCTAAATTTAAACCCTCAAATCAATTTCTCTCTGTCTTTCTCTCTGTCATATTTGTGTGTCTGTATGTATAAGGAGTTTTGAATACTGATCTCATATTCAAACGCCTTCTTGTCCTATGTGATTTAGCCTAGTAATTTGTTTCCTGCCTGTAAACCAATTTTTTTTTTCATAATCTAGATAGGTTTTTTAGTATGAGGTTGAATAAAAACAGCAATGATAGATATCCTTATTCATGGTGAGGTGAATATTTCCTTTGATTATGAAATATTACATTTACCTTTATCAGGTCCAAAAAATGCTGAATTTTGCTAAGATTTATTTTAACTGTGAATCTTGTTGACTGTAACCTATTTCTTATTGTACCTAATTACATCTTTTGTTTTCAATGATGCTTTCATCTGTATTATTTTTTAATTTTTAGTCTCTTAAAATTTACTCTGTTGTTTTTTTTCTAACATCTTTATCTTTTAGATTAGTTTTCTCAGAATGATACGTTTTTCTGACTTTAATGGCCAGAGATAATGCTAAACCTTTATTTAGATAGAAGAATTAGATGAAACAGGGAGGAACCTCCAAAAAACAAAAGGGGGACATATGCTATTATTTTAACTGCCCAATCCATGTTGGTAAGAACACTTAATCACAAATATCATAGCACTGGGGCATATACATGACAGCAAACAGGCACATTCCTTTGTAATGATTGCTTGCCTGTTTTAAATCTGTTTTTTAAAAACCTGCTTATTTACTTATATATGTGTGTTTTCATGCTACTGTTTAAAAATTTATAACTGTTACAGCTATCCTTTCCTACTTAAAAATAGTAGTTGTGCAAGACTCCTCAGTGCATTGTAGACCCTCCAGAAAGACAGAAGGATGAAATCCCTGGGTGGTCTGGGTGGTCGTGCTCCCTTTTGACTCATAAAAATTTACCTACAGGGCAATTATAGCCTGGTGATTATGGCTGTAACGTCACAAGGCTAGGTTTATATTCCCAAATATATCATCCTAGGCTATATCTTAGCCTTGTGACTTTAGTTAAATAATTTAACTTTACTGCGCTACATTTAACTTCCACTAAGCTATAATTTCCTCTTCTGTAGAAAGAGGATAATAATCATATCTAGCTCCTAGGGTTGTTTTAGGATTAAATAGATAATGCATGTAAAGTGTTCAGCTCAATGCCTGGAACACAGCAAGCACTCAATAAATATTAAGAATTAGTACAGTACATGCCTATCTTATCTTTTCTTTTTGTTGAAATAGGCTCATGAGAGGCAGTATGATATAAAGAAAAGAACATTTGACCCAGTAAAACTTAAGTTGTAATATCAGCTTTGCCATTTACTATTTGTGCAATTTGGGGCAATTCAATTAACCCCTCTGAGTCTCAAATTGCTCTTTTGTAAAATATCTGCCTTGGGGGCTGTCACAAGGGTTAAGTGAGATATTGTCTGTGAAAATTCTGATAAGCTGTCAAACATAAATGCTGTTCACTTAATAACTAAGAGAAGAAATTGGCTCACTATTGCTTTTGAAAGATAAAAAAGTAATTTTAAGCAAGAAACTAAAAAAATGGCTTAACAAAATCCAATATTGTCTAGCTTTGAAAATGTATGTTTTCAAATAGCAAGAATAAGAACTATGGACTCAACTATCTTTAAAGGAACAAAAGCACTGATCTAAGCTGGTTCTAATATATCTGGCTTCAAGGTTTGTTGACATAAAAGCTATACCAGTCCAAAAATTGCAAAGGAGAGAAGAGTACAGGGAAAGCTGTCCTATTGATATTTTTATGTCCATGATACTTTTATGCTGTGACTGCTGCACACTAATTCAGAGCACTCTCACAGATACACACTAACCTTGGCTTCTCGTTCAGCGTCAATGATGCCTCCTGTCTGCTCCTGTAAGAGTGCATATGCTCTTTGGAGGGCCTGATATTCTTTTGTTAATTGTCGAAATCTTAGTTCAGATTCTTCAGCTGCTAAACTCTTGAGGTTAAAAGAAAAGCGCCAAAACAATTGTGTTATGTTCAAGTCCTGTGTTCAATGTGAAATACTAACATTTGACTACTTTTTAAACAAGTGAAAGGTTTGTTTGACAGTCTATTTGATTTTATTTTTAGGTCTGAAGTATATATCTGGGCACAAATACTGTAATAGTTTCAAGTTGGACACTGCAGAAATACGTAAATATTTATTTTAGTAAAAGAAGCATTTACCATTTGATACATTTCTCATTGTTAATCATTTGGGTTCCAAATGAGAAAACGTCATATCCAGATTTTGGTCCTAAATTTGAGGAAATGATACCCTAGAATTTTACTCTTATTTCTTTTCAATATGTTCATCTCCAACAACTTGTTTTTTTCCCCCTAGATAAATCATGAAAGTTGTTTTATTGCTTTAGATCTTAAACTTCAGGCTATAACATAATCAACAGGGAATTTTTGGGAAAGAATGAAAATTGGAGTGTTTCACTCTTAAAATCTCAAGCCAGGAGTTGCATGGTAGGGTCCAGGAATTTTCATTGTAACTGAGCCCTCCAGATCATTCTGATGAGGGTGATCCACAGAGCACACTTCGCTCAAGAGTGTCTCAGACTACATCCAAAAGCCTGCTAAGCTTGCTCTGTGGTTCCTACCTTCCCTAGATAAAGAATCTTGGAAAGTAACTTTCGTTTTGAAAAACATCTTCAAATTAGAGAGCTGAACTGTAGAAACATTTCTAAAAGGTTTGCCTGTTTTCAAGAGATAACAATGCACAGTCTCAAAATTGGTTACTATTATCACCATTATGAGATATGGTTTATACTTTGTATAAACTTTGTGCTGTTTATACAAAGGAGATAAAAAGCAGAATGCTTTTTCTTCCCACTTGAATCAAAGATTTGGTGACAACATCACCCACGGCTAGAGACGTAGAAAAAGCTTACTTCATCCAAGTCATCATCGGGAGTAGCTGGTGTTCTGTCTGTTCTAAATGAGGCCATGGATGATGTTTCTGAATCCATAGAGTCCTCATCATAGCCAATAAACGGGTCTAAAACAGGCCTCTAAATGGAGGGAAAGTACGTATTTACTGACACAACTAAAAGTAGGGAAAGTTAAATGTTAAAATACTGTCAACTGGCATACATGTAAACGAACATAGAAGACATGGATCCCCAATGCTTCTTTGTTGAAATAAAAACATTAGGCACGAACATAATTCCAGTAAGTGTTTCTCTAATATGATTTCACTTCTGACATCTTCAAGAAAAATTCATTTAGCATTTTTCATAGAAACACTGAAGCCTCTTTCATATTACATGTTTTTTTTTTTTTTTTTTTTTTTGAGACGGAGTTTCGCTCTTGTTACCCAAGCTGGAGTGCAATGGCGCGATCTCGGCTCACTGCAACCTCCACCTCCTGGGTTCAGGCAATTCTCCTGCCTCAGCCTCCTGACATGTTATATCACGATGAGATAATGTGGTTTACTCTTTCCTGTATTTAAATGATGACCAAAGGACTTTGAAAACTCAGGTGTCTACGTGATGGAGATGATCAAATCTTAAGTCTTGTCATCCAAGTCCACATCAAAAACAAATGGTATACTTAGTAAAAACAAAAATAAAAATCAAACAGACTAAATAACAAAACTTTGTGGATTATAAGAGGCTATACAGATATTGGTGGATTGGGAGGATCATTATCAATAATATTGTCTGAATGAATAATAAAAATGTATTTATACTGTTCAGTGGGAGACATCAGATCATGTGTATTTCTTGAATATTCTTGGAGTATGACTCTCCAGCTTGCCAGGTAATCTTTTCTAAGTCAAACCTAGTGGCATCTCCATTTAGAGAAAATCATATTAAAGCAAACCCTTTCAGGTTAAAATTTACAACAGAATCATTTTTAGACTTCGAAGAAATGTGAACAGAAAAGATTTTCTTCTAGCAAATAAAGCCCATGGTTTGCTGCAACAATTCGGGAACATGTGACTCATCACATCTTTGCAGGAAGATTCCATGCCAAGACTCATATCTCTGGCTGTTTGTGGTGAATGCCTGATAACCTCAATTTCTTATTACCTTAATTGGCTTGGAGCTTCTTCTATGTTTTCTTCTACGGATGAGCTTTTCTCGGTCCTGGAAAACAAATGAAAGATTTTTTCAGTTCCCGAATTGGTACATGTTTCTCTACAGGTTTTTTTTTTTTTTTTTTTTTTTTTTTCCCCAAATACAGTGTTTTTTCCCTTAAGGCATTATATTTGGAATAGAATAAGACTTTGTTTTTTAAATTTTGGCAACTTTTGGGATTGACACTTAAATATATTCAAAATAAGAATCTTCTACAACTATTCCTGATGACTTAGGTGGATCAAGGAACTTCATGATCAGAAAGTGTACTGTGTTCCTAATCAGAATCCTTTGTTTTGTGCTTGAAAATCAAGTAGCTATGAAAATAGTTCCTCATATTCCTCCAAAGCACAGTACATTAGTTCTCCTAGATCCAGAATTACTTTAAATTTATGTTAAAAAATATCATTTCACGATAAAGTAAAACCGTATTCTTTTCATTTAGTCATTTGAAATACATGGAAAACTGTCTTTTGCCTATTTTTGGATCCTTGTTCTCACCTGCAGTCCCTGAAAACAGGACAGGGAACAGAGTGTCTAGTGGGTTGGAGCCATTTAGTGTTTCTGTTTTGTCTTCAGTTTTTAAAAAATTTTCTGGGAATCTCAAAGAATGCCTAGAAATATTGATCAATTTCATGATTTATTGTTGCTGTGAATGGAGATATCCAGGGAATTTGGGGTTATTCACTAAGTACTCCATGTATTTACTGTACAAATTCAAACTAGAGAGAGTGTCTTTTGGAAAGTCTGATGAGCATACCTAAATAGCCCAAGATTCTATAAAAAGCTTACAGCTTAATCTCAGGATACTCAAAGCCAGGCAAGTTCCCGGGCTCATGAATCTGTAAAATTTATAAGCTACTAGGATGTGAAAATGAAATGAGGAAAACAGGGAGCCCACATTTAATAAGTAATCTGATTTAATCCAGTGGTGTTTAGGCTTTTTAAATTTTTTTCACCTTTAAGAGTAAAAATGCCACCTCCATATATGAGACTTTTACAATGTATACATTTTTGTGATGATTAATAGTGAGCGTTAATTTCATTGGACTGAAGGATACAAGTATTGTTTCTAGGTGTGTCTGTGAGGGTGTTACCAAAGGAGGTTAGCATTTGAGTCAGTGGACTGGGAAAGGGAGACTCACCCTCAATCTGGGTGGGCACTGTCTAATCAGCTGCCAGCTGGGCCGTTGGCCAGATTAAAAAGCAGGCAGAAGGACATGGTAACACTAGACTGTTTAAGTCTCCTAGCCTACATCTTTCTCTTATTTCTTCCTGCCCTGGAACATCAGACTCTAAGCTCTTCAGCTTTGGGATTTAGGTTGGCTTCCTTGCTCCTCAGCTTGCAGACAACCTATTGTGGGACCTCACCTTGTGATCGTGTGAATTAATACTCCTTAATAAATTCCCCTTTATGTATACATCTATCCTATTAGTCGTTCCTCTAGAGACCCCTAATATAATTATATATTTAAATTACCTTCCTAATCTAATGTATTCATTATAACATATAGTCAACACAGAAATTTTAAAAAGGATGAATCATAAGTAATTATAAACAGAAGCTATACCCTTTCTTTCCCTCAGTGGTAGTGAATCAATTTTCTCACCTGACTCTGGTGACTATTGCCTAACTCCCCCCTTGCTATTCAAATCTTTAGGCCTTGACTGGTTCTGAAGTGAGAGCAACCAAAGATGTCATTCACAGAACAAAGATGGAGAGGCAAAAAAGAAAACCCAAAGGCATCAGAGGTCTTAGTGCATCCTTACTAGTAACATAAACCTCAGCCAAACTCGGATGAAAGTAATAGCTCTTCCACCCACTCAGCAGGTAATGATCAGAAAATCTGGACTGAAATTTTTGTTCTGCTATATAATTATATTGTTGCTGTTTATCCAATAAGTATTTATTAAACTGTAACTATATGCTAGACACTGAATTGTGACCCGGGAAACAAGAGATATATGTGATGTTGTTGTCATAGACAACATATTAAGTCTCTGAGCCTCAGGATCCTGCTACTGGAAGGCAATTACAAGACACACCCACCTTACCTACAAACTTATACCACAACACATTTAAAAGTTCTTTTAATGTACTTTGCTGTTATTATTTGTGCTACCAAATTAGTTAACAAAGGATTATAATTTAAAAGTTGTGAAGTGGTTTAACAATATAAAATATTGGAACGTAACCTCTAGAACAAAATTACATATTGAACATATGAACTTGGGCCTCTCGAGTTAATCTAAAATTAACTGATTTCAGTATACATTTTGTTGGCTACTTGTCCTTGGGAACAACTTAGGGTTTACAGATTGATTGACACATACCCTTGTGAGCTCATCAATAATATTCTGTTGCTCAATGACCTGAAGTTTTAGGAACTCTGTTTCTTGCTCTTCATTAGCTTGGTCAAGGTCATTCAGAGATTTTAATTTCTTCAGGGGTGGATGGGATGTTATTTTTTCTCTCTGAATTGGAAAAAAAGAAAGTACAGGTGAAGTTTTTAAAAATCTTAAACTTTGGTTGTTAAAATATCTGTAGAAAGTTTATGATGCTCCAGCTAAATGTGAAAATTATGCAGCCTGAATACACACACACCAACTAAATCCTCAAGCACATTTTATCTGGCATAATAAATCAACATCATTGGAGATTGTCTGAAGATCTCTATAGATGTATTGAAAGTCTATTAAGAAGTACGTTAGCATATCACTTGTCCATATATAATAGAAGTAATGGTATCCATTTTCCAACTATCATGCACAATCTTAGAAGACAAGATGTGCCTAGGGTATAGATCTGTAAATAGCATGTTAGTGAAGTCATGGAAGGTTTCTGTGGCTATGTCAAAAGCTTTCCTTCTCCACTTCCGAGCTTTTGGAAAGCGTGCAAATTCCTGGAAGCACTCCTACGGTTTTACAAATATAGAACTCTCATAAAATTCAGAGCCAGCAAACTTCTCATGCTTTCTTTCTTGAAGCTTCCTTGCTTACGTAAGGAAAAATCCAAATAGCATTGTATTCTAAAAAGAAGCTGAGAAATAGCACTAAGTCCGGTTATTGGGGTAATATAATCAAGGAAGCTGCAGTTTCGCAGTCTGTGATACACACCATTTCTGAATTTTCCTTGGTAACGGCTTTTAGTTTTTCTTCCATGCGCTGCAAGGACACCATCAGTTCATCGTTTCTCTTGGCGAGGCACTTGTTCCTTTCCAGGAGAGGTTTACATTGCTTTTCGGTTTCCCGCACGCGTTTTAACTGGGAAGAAATAAGTTAGATTTGTGTCTTGTGTTTGAGGGACATGGGGCCAGGGAAGAAAGTGGTGGGAGTGAAAGCATCTCTGGAGCGGGCATTGTCTGCTTCACTGTGTGGCTCAGGACTGACGACTGACATTTCAGTCCTTCATTTAACAGACCGATGGCCTTCTTTTCAGTTTTCACTAATGGCTTTTCATCACAGCCTTCGTAACCCCATATCAATTCATTATCTTAAGGAAAGTACTGCAGACACTGGTTTTGGAAATGCTCCAGAGGACCTGCTCTCCTTGCTTTCTTTCGCTTCCCCCACCCGTTACCCCACTGGGCTCAGCTGCAATCTCTGCACCCGGAATTACCTTCGTTAGCTCAGAGATAAAGGAGCTCACCTAAATCACACAGGTCACTAAGTATTGTGACCAGGACCTGAATCCAAAGGTCATTCTTTCAGAGATCTTGTGGAGATCTCCTGACTCACACTACAGTTGTTATTTTAAAAGAAGTTTTATTGAGAACAAAACCCCACATAAGTTTGAACTCTATCAATGCTTGTGTTTAAGGATATAGAATTCTCCCCACGCTTAGTAAAGTATGATTGCATTGTTATCCAGCCATGATTAAGAGTGATCATACTCTCATTTGCTTGGTTAGTCTAAAGCAGGGTTTCTCAGTCTTGGCATCTGTGACTTTTTGAGCCAGATGTTTTTTTGATGTGAGGTGTCCGGTGCATTGGTGGATGTTTAGCACCATCCTTGGCCTCTGCTTGTTAGATGCCAGTAATGCTCTGCTGATTGTGACCACCAAAACATCAGATATTGCCAAAATCACTTGTAGTTGGGAACCACTGGTTTAACTTTATGGAAATTGTCTTGGGGTGATAATTAATAGTCCTTCCCTTTACTTATAAACCTCTCCTATTTGTATATTTCATAATCATCCTGTACATAATGGATTTTCATTTTCAGCTTCTCATGATTAGCTTATTCTTTTCATACCAATGATTCTGAAATTGAACATGTATTGGGAGAGGGGCAAGGAAAAAGGAGGGGTGTATCAGAAATATTTGAGAAGACTTTTTAAAGTATTCACTCCTGTTCTTGGGCATCTAAGATTTTGGGAAGTGCTGAGGTAGGAGACTTAGCTAATTATGAATATTTGTAAAATCTAATCTTATGATTCTTAAGCAGCACTTCCACAAATCCATCTCAATCTCAATTTAAGAACTCCATTTCATATTAAAGGACAAAACTGGATTTATTTTTATAAATAATCTGACTTAGTCCTGAAGCATTAATGCCTTAGTCCTTAGTGCCTGAAGCATTCATATTAAATATTGTATACATAGGAGTACAATAAGTTATTCTAATAGGTTCACTATTTTCATCTGTCTCTTTTGAAGGTCAATGATGTGAGTTTTAAATATTTAAATTTACTTAATGCTGCTCATAGAAAATGCAAATATGCACAAAGAAAATATCTATAATTTATTATATCATACATCAATAACAATAGTTCCGCAATACCCAACACAATGTTCCTTTTAAGGTACACCTTAAATAAAATACAGAAAGGTTGGAAAAAAAAAAGTATGTATGTGTATATATGTGTATGTGAATATGTATGTATATATGTATGTGTATACAGTTGTACATACATATGTATATATACACACATACACATATACATTCACGCCAACACTAAAACAAAAATCTGATACAGTTCAACTAATAACAAAGACTTTAAGTCAAGAAGTGCTACCAGAGAAGAAAAATGCGTAATGATTAAAGTGTCAATACACACAAAAAAACCAACAATTATTAATTTATATTCATCTAGTAACATAATATCTAATATATTATATATTATAAATATATATTATATGTTCTATATGCATATAAAGTAAAATTGAAAGAACTGAGAAGGATATAGACAAATCTATTGGGAGAACAAGCAGACAAAAATATCAGTAAGAATTTAGAAAATTTTAAACAAGGTTATTAACAAACTTCAATCAAAGTGCAACTAATAATTATAGAGTATGCCTTCTTTTCATGTAAACATGTAACATTTCTAAAACTGACTGTATGTAGAGCTCATAAAGCAAATCTCAACAAATTTTGAAGGAATAAAATATACAAAGTACATTCTCTGACTATAGTAGAATTAAGGTAGAAATTGATACCAGAAAGATAACTCAAAAACCTCTAAATGTTTTGAAATTAAGCCATATGCTTCCCAGTGACCCATATATCAAAGGAGAAATTATATGACATTAGATAAAATTTTTGAAAGAAATAACAATATATCATACTAATGCAAGGATTAGAGAGACAATTACAGCCTAAAATACATATATTTGAAAAAAGGAGACTGAAAATAACTCTTTTATGTGAATAGCTCTATTAAAGTAAAAAATGTAAGCCATAGAGCAAGATATTTTAAATGCAAATGTACCAGAAGTAATGACAAAAAATCCTGATAGTAACTAAAACAATAAAGGCAGCATAACAGAAAATGGGCAAAAGGCTAAGGGCAAATTATAAAAAATATCTGAAAGGCTAGTAAATATTCGAAAAGTTATCCTGCCTTCTTAATCATGAGGAAAATTAAAACCATAATGTAAGGTGTAAGAGTATACCTTACATCCACCAACATGACTAACAATTATCTTTCTGTGTTGGCATATATATGGAGAAACTACCACTTTCATTCATGATTGGAGGGAATTGTGACAACTTACCGTTTGGTAATAACTACTGATGCTGACTACACACACCCATACTCTAACATCCAGTAATTCTACTCCTCTGTATATTCCACAAGAAATGGGCAAATTTTTTTACAAAAGACATGTAGAAGCACTGTTCTTCTCAAAACAGCTCAGAAATTTTAAGGAACAACAGAAATGTCCATTAACGATAAAATGGATGAGTATATTGTGATATATTATTTGAATGCTATAGAGAAATGAAAATGAATGAATTCTACATGCAACACAATGGATAAATCTCACAAACATAAGGCTGAATAAAGAAGCAGAAGAAGTCAGACAAAAAAGAGAAAATATTGTATGATTCCATTTAAAAAAGAATTTAAATGGTGATAGACATATATGGTGATTGAAGTCAGAATAGTGGTTAAGTTTAATAGGATGCTGATAGGGAAGGGTCATAAGAAGCAGGGGTTTGAGATGCTTATAATCTTCCACTTATTCATCTGGATGGTGGTTTTTTGATTGTGCCGCTTTATGAATATCTATTGAATGGTATCTTTGTTATTTGTACACTTTTTTCTATTATGGTACATGTCTATAACATAGTACGTAATTCTGTAACATAACGCTTAACAACAACAGCAACAAAACATTTTAGTATATCTCACCAGTTCATTTCGTTCATCTCCAAGCAAGGTATTCCTGTCTTCTAATTTTCTTATAGTGGCATTCAATTCAGCTATTCTCTTTTGGTTTCTTCGCAAATCCTACACCAAAAAATTAAAATGGGTATTCTTCAACAACATTGTTTGCAAAGTTTGGAAATATCACTTATTATTCATAAAAGTAATAGGCTCAGCTCTCTTACCTGATTCCTGAAGTGAGAATAAAATATTCTTTTATCCAAAGAGTAAATATTTACCCTATTATGACTTTCAATATTTACCACTTGGGTTGAAGACCATGCCGGGTTGTAATTGCAAATGAATTCAATGTGGTAGATACTCCCTGGAACCAGGACTCAGGGAAGGGGGAGTCAGAGCATTGGATCAACCTATCAGAGCTGTGTGCTATGAGACCAAGGTCATGCTGTGAGAACATAGGGTTCAAAGGGCATCCCTTGTGTCATGACCACACATTGCTTCCCACAGCTTAGATAGTTGTCCTGCTATTACCATTAGCCACAGAGGGGAGAGAGTAGGAAGTAGGGATGAGTATTGCCAATTCCTTCATACTCCTGAAGAAGAAGGTCAAAGTGAGAAAATGTTGGTGTATTACCTTCATGTGTAAAGGGCAGTAGTTTATAGGATAGGCCTCATTAGTATATTCTGCCCAATGAAACTGGCTTCTCCACTGGCGGAATTGCTATGAATCACCTTACACAGGGCATTCATGGCTTAATTTCATATTGTAGAATTACATAAGACTGTTACTGTTATGTGCTGGCAATTATATTATCTTCTTACATTTTGATAATGCTGTACTGTTGACAAAGCAGTTTCAAACACATTATATCCCTACATTCACAATATCCTAAAGGATTTAGCAGAATAGGTAAAATTTAGGTATATAATAAGTCCTTTAAGGTCTTGTGGCTAATATCAAAAGATCAATAACGAATATGTATTAAATGCTATGTAACAGACATCATGCTCAACGTTTTACATATTATGTCTTCTAATCATTGGATCAGCCTTACGAGGTACTACTATAGCTTCTGTTTTACAGATGAGAAAACTGAATGGTGGTTGTTTGCCTAAGGACACACAGTAAATGACAGATTTGGGATTTGAACCAAAGATTCTGACCTGCTAAGATATATATATATATCTCCTGAATACCAATTCATAAATTATTCATTACTTAGTTCTCAGTAATACTTTGGAACCCATCTCTGTTTCTAAATAATACATTTCCATCATTATAATAGCTAAATAGTTGGAAAGGTATAAGCGTTATAGCCAACTGCATATAAGACCATTTCTATTGCTGCACTTCTGAAAATAATTTCTCATATAAAATGATGAAAACCCAGGGAAGTACGTAGTAAGTTCAATAAGTCTTTAGATGAAGTTTATAAATGCTTTTGTCTTTTATGCACTTATACGTTTTGTGCCCTGTAGATGACAACCATCTGTATCAATTTCCAACCCAATTGTTCACAAAAGGGAAGATTACCAGTCTAGGCAAGAGGCAAAATATTTTCATCTAATTTGTGTTTCTCATAATAGACTTAAGTTTAAATAGATATTGCCTGACTAGAAAAATTCTAGGAAGGATTTAAAGAAATCTGTAAGTCTCATGTGATCTGCTAAGGCAGTGCAGACCACTTAGTCATCTATGAGTTTTGAAAACTCTGTTCCCAAGGTACGAGCTGAGTTGATAGTAGAAGGTAGATTGATTTCTTTGTAGTAACCAAGAAAAGAGCTTAAGTGAAAGGTAAAGCTTGGGAGCTAAATAAAAGATGACTTGTGTGTTCTTAACTTCAGCTAGGCTGGACTTACAGGACTGCTGCAGTGTTCGGAACCATCACCTGCCCTTCCCGGAATTTCTCGTTTCGGGCTGCTCATGTTGCACTCAGCCTCCTTGACCAGAAAGAGTTGTTCGTCCAAAGCCTCCTTCTGAAGTTGGAGTTTCTGTACATAGCCTGTTTGGGTCTCCAGTTCCTTTTCCAGGGAAAAGATGATCCTGTCCTTGGCTTTGATTTCATCCATCTGAATTAAATGAGACCCGGGACATTTTATGTAACAATGCTGTAAAGAAATACATTTTTATAATGGTATACATTTAACTTCTTTCATCTGATTGATACAGAAAAAAAATCATGAATATGACAAGTGTATTGATTTCACATATAAGATGAGGCAACATTGTGTAATAAAGAAGTATCCTGGGTTGACTTGGTGTTAAGGAGAGTAATGTTTTTTCTCCCTAGTATATCCTGTGAAGATGTTTTAATTCAATATATTGTTTGAATTAGTCTTGGTTGATTAGATATGTCTAACTTTAAAATGGTCATTAATTTTAATAAAGATGAATACTAAATATTCCACTACAATGTTTCCTAGGACATTTTTTGATGTCACTTCTTCTTTGGAAAAATGAGCATTCAAATTCAATCATAATAGTCATTGCTCTTATTAGTAGGTGATCATTTGTAACTGAAGAAACTTCAGACTTCCCAGTGGCCTAATCATTTTCCAAGACTAACATGCTTCCATTCAGGTGATGGATTTGGAGGGAGATCCTTCCACAGTTCATGTGTTATATCTCTTTCTATTCTCACTTGTGTTTCAGAGCAGCCATCTTAGCAACCATTTTACCATTACTATAAGAAAATCATGGTTGGGACTAAAACGGATAGAAAATATCTGGCAATGTCAACCCCTGTTTTCCCTCCCACATGTGTGGGATGTATTTATTGATTCCGATATGCATTTCTGCTAAGCCTAGGCACGGCCTCAGAAGAATTTCTCGACTAAAGACCACAGGCTTCAATACCAATTGATTTGAGTTCCTTTAGAATGAAACCTTTTTGCCATCCTAGGATAAGGGATAATAAAGTGAATGTCTATGAACAATTTTTAAAGAGATCATAGCCATTGGGTGAAACCTTTCTTCTCATTTCACTATATTCTATGTGTTTATTCAAAATGGAGATAAGGAAAAGACATTTAATACAAACAACATTACGCTGTTTTGCTTTTTCTAAAAGTGTCTTCTTATACAAAACAAATAATTTTGTATAAATCTTTCTTTGCTGTGTGCTCTTAGACCAGAAAAAAAAATATTTGCAACAGAAATGGTGTTACACAGTCACATATGTTCCACATATAAGTATCTGTGAACTACTGCCTTTGAGTCATATACTTAAATTTTAGGTCAATTCTGAAAGAGCTTTGGGCTAAATTCTTCATGATCTTGTAACATCATCTGGTAACTTGGTGAGAATTCAATATTATCTTGTTAATTGGGAATAATAGCATTGTATCTGGTTTGTGCCTCCTTGTAAACGACTTGAGACCAGTGTTTTGCTTAACTGAGCAGTATGTTCATTTGTCAGACTTGTCATCTAGAGCATTACTTTCATTTACAGGTTAACATAGCTCTAGTTGTTTTTTATGTACTCACCTTGCTGAACTTATTGAGAAAGCATTCCATTACCGTCCACATTCATCCTCATCATCACCATCATTATAGCTGAAATTCATCGGTCTTTTACTATATTCAGGGTACTATACTCAAAGCTTAATCTACCCTATTTTATAAGAATCCTATTCAGTAGGTTCAGTCGTCATCATTTTACAGATGATGACTGAGGACCTGAAAGCTTAAAAATTCGGTCATAGCCATATGGCTAGTAAGTTGTGAAGCCTTATTTTTAATGGATTCTTCTGACTGCAGAGCCCATTGTGTTAGGCACTATGCTATACTAGCTTTAAGATTATTCATATACTTTAAGCATTTCCCAAAGTGGTTTCCTATGGAATATATAATAATTAGTATTGAGAAACCTTTATTGCATAATGGTTATGAGCATGGACTCTGACCTCAAAATACTGAAAATCCACCAAGGCTCTATTCTTAGACGGGAAAGAGTATACCAGAATTCTTTGAGGAAATTTTCTAGACAGAAAAGCTCCTATTTTTCTCCCTTCCAGTCCCAAAAACGAAGCTTGGGGTGGGGGAAGGCACAGAAGAAAACAATGAAGATGCGTATATCCATACTATCGAAAATGTTTCCTATGTTATTCTGTGTTCATGCAGTTTGTGAGCCACTCATCAGGTGGCTCCGATTTTACTCTTTTTAATTTTAATTTTTATTTTACTTTAAGTTCTGTAATACACATGCAGAACACGCAACTTTGATACATAGATATGCATGTGCCATGGTGGCTCGCTGTACCTATCAACCCATCATCCAGGTTTTAAGCCCCACATGCATTAAGTATTTGTCTCAACGCTTTCCCTCCCCTTGTTCCCTACCCTGGACAGGCCCCGGTGTGTGTTGTTCCCCTCCCTGTGTCCATGTGTTCTCATTGTTTAACTCCCACTTATGAGCAAGAACATGCAGTGTTTGATTTTCTGTTCCTGTGTTAGTTTGCTGAGGATG
Source organism: Sapajus apella (assembly GCF_009761245.1). Taxonomy (NCBI): domain Eukaryota; kingdom Metazoa; phylum Chordata; class Mammalia; order Primates; family Cebidae; genus Sapajus; species Sapajus apella. Next base: position 4,182,570 of record NW_022437011.1, on the reverse strand, counting down.
ATGGCTTCCAGCTTCATTCATGTCTCTGCAAAGGACATGATCTCATTCTTTTTAATGGCTGAATTGTATTCCGTGGTGTATGTGTACCACATTTTCTTTATCCAGTCTATATTACTGATGGACATTTGGGTTGGTTCCATGTCTTTCTATTGTAAATAATGCTGCAGTAAACATACATGTGCATGTGTCTTTTAGTAGAATGATTTATTAAAAATTTGGTCATAGTCATATGGCTAGTAATGGGATTGCTGGGTCAAAAGGTATTTCTGGTTCTTGATCCCTGAGGAATCATCACACTGTCCTCTACAATGGTTGAACCAATCTACATTTCCACCAACAGGGCAAAAAGTGTTTCTATTTCTCCACAGCCTCACCAGCGTCTATTGTTTCTTGACTTTTTAATGCTTGGCATTCTGACTGATGTGGGATGGTATCTTACTGTAATTTTGAATGGCAATTCTCAAATGATCAGAGATGATGAGCTTTTTTTTACATGTTTGTTGGCCACATAAATGTCTTCTTTTGAGAAGTGTCTATCTCCTTTGCCTACTTTTTGTTTTTTGTTTTTTGTAAATTTGTTTAAGTTCCTTATAGATTTTGGATATTAGACCTCTGTCGGAAGAGTAGATTGTAAAATTTTCTACCATTCTACAGATTGTCTTGCTCACTCTGATGCTAGTTTCTTTTGCTATGCGGACGCGCTTTAGTTTAATTAGATCCTGTTTGTCAACTTTGGCATTTGTTGCAATTACTTCTGGTGTTTTCATCATGAAGTTTTTGCCAACGCCAATGTCCTGAATGGTATTGCCTAGGTTTTCTTTTAGGATTTTATCGTTTTGGGTTTTACATTTAAGTCTTTAACCCATCTTGAGTTAATTTTTGTATAAGGTGTAAGGAAAGGGTTCAGTTTCAGTTTTTTGCACATGGCTAGCCAGTTTTCCCAGAAACATTTATTAAGTAGGGAATCCTGTTCTCATTGCTTGTTTGGTCAGGTTTGTCAAGGATTAGATGGTTACAGATGTGTGGTGATATTTCTGAGGTCTCTGTTCTGTTCCAGTGGTCTGTATGTCTGTTTTGGTACCAGTATGATGCTGTTTTGTTTACTGTAGCTTTGTAGTATAGTGTGAAGTCAGGCAGTGTGATGGCTCCAGCTTTGTTCTTTTTACTTAGGATTGTTTTGGCTATATGGGCTCTTTTTGGTTACATATGAAATTTAAAGTAGTTTTGTAAAATTCTGTGAAGAATGTCAATGGTAGTTTGATGGGAATAGCACTGAATCTATAAATTACTTTGGGTAGTATGGACATTTTCATGATATTGATTCTTCCTATCCATGAGGAAGGAATGTTTTTCCATTTCTTTGTGTACTCTCTTATTTCCTTGAGCAGTGGTTTGTAGTTCTCTTTGAAGAGGTCCTTCATGTCCCTTGTAAGCTGTAGTCCTAGATATTTTATTCTCTTTGTAGCAATTGTGAATGGGATTTCATTCATGATTTGGCTCTCTGCTTGCCTCTTGTTGGTGTATAGAAATTACAGAAATGTTTGTGATTTTTTTCACATTGACTTTGTATCCTGAATATTTGCTGAAGTTGCTTATCAGTTTAAGGAATTTTGGGCTGAGATGATGGGGTTTTCTAAATACAGAATCACCTCACCTGCAAACAGAGACAATTTCACTTTGTCTCTTCCTATTTGAATATCCTTGATTTCTTTCCCTTGCCTGATTACCCTGGCCAGAACTTCCAATATTATGTTGGCTAGGAGTGGTGAGAGAGGGCATCCATGTCTTTTGCTGGTTTTCAAAGGGAATGCTTCCAGCTTTTGTCCATTCAGTATGATATTGGCTGTGGGTCTGCCATAAATAGCTCTTACTATTTTGAGATCTATTCCATCAAAACCTAGATTACTGAGAGTTTTTAACATAAAGTGATGTTAAATTCTATCAAAAACCTTTTCTGCATCTATTGAGATAATCATGTGGTTTTTGTCATTGGTTCTGTTTGTGTGATGGATTACGTTTATTGATTTGCATACGTTGAACCAGGCTTGCATCCCTGCGATGAAGCTGACACAATTGTGGTGGATAAGCTTTTCGATGTGCTGCTGCTGGATTCAGTTTGCCAGTATTTTATTGAGGATTTTCACACTGATGTTCATCTGGGATATTGGCCTGATGTTTTCTTTTTATGTTGTCTCTGCTTGATTTTGGTATCAGGATGATACTGGCCCCATAAAATGAGTTAGGGAGGAGTCACTCCTTTTCAATTGTTTGGATTAGTTTCAGAAGGAATGGTACCAGCTCCTCATTGTACCTCTGGTAGAATTGGAGTATAAATCTGTCTGCTCCTGGGCTTCTTTTTTGGTTGGTAGGCTATGTATTACTGCCTCAATTTCAGAAATTGTTATTGGTCTATTCAAGGATTCAACTTCTTCCTGGTTTAGTCTTGTTGAATGTATGTGTCCAAGAATTTATCTATTTCTTCTAGATTTTCTAGTTTATTTGCATAGAGGTGTTTATAGCATTCCCTGATGGTAGTTTGTACTTCAATGCGTTAGTGGTGATATCTCCTTTATCACTTTTTAGTGTGTATCTATTTGGTTCTCTCTTTTCTTCCTTATTAGTCTTGCTTGTGGTCTATTTTGTTAATTTTTTCAAAAAAAAAAAAAACAGCTTCTGGATTCATTAATTTTTTTGCAGGGTTTTTCTTGTCTTCATCTCCTTCATTTCTGCTCTGATCTTAGTTATTTCTTGTCTTCTGCTAGCTTTTGGATTTGTTTGCTCCTGATTCTCTAGTTCTTTTAATTGTGATGTTAGGGTGTCGATTTGAGATCTTTCCATCTTTCTGATGTGGGCATTTAGCACTATAAATCTCTCTCTTAACACTGCTTTAGCTGTATCCCAGAGATTCTGGTACATTGTCTCTTTGTTCTCATCGGTTTCAAAGAACTTCCTGATTTCTGCCTTAATTTCATTATTTACCCAGGAGTCATTCAGGAGCAGGTTGTTCAATTTCCATGTAGTTGTGTGGTTTTGAGTGAGTTTCCTAATCCTGAGTTCTAATTTGATTCCACTGTGGTCTGAGAGACTGTTTGTTGTGATTTCAGTTCTTTTGCATTTGCTGAGGAGTGATTTACTTCCAATTATGTGGTCGATTTTAGAATAAGTGTCATGTGGCATGAGAGGGATGTGTATTCTGTTGATCTAGGGTGGAGAGTTCTGTTATATTAGGAATGCTTAATCCAGAGTCGAACTCAAGTTCTGAATATCCTTGTTCATTTTCTGTCTCATTGATCTGTCTAATATTGACAGTGGAGTGTTAAAGTCTCCCACTATTATTGTGTAGAAGTCTAAGTCTCTTTGTAGGTCTCTAAGAACCTGTTTTATGAATCTGGGTGCTCCTGTATTGGGTGCAATATATTTAAGATAGTTAGCTCTTCTTGTTGAATTTATCCCTTTACTATTATGTAACACCCTTCTTTATCTTTTTGATCTTTGTTGGTTTAAAGTCTATTTTGTCAGAGACTAGGATTGCAACCCTTTCTTTTTCCTGCTTTCCATTTGGTTGCTAAATATTCCTCCATCCCTTTTTTTTGAGCCTATGTGTGTCTTTGCACATGAGATGGGTCTCCTGAATACGGCACACCAATGGAGCTTGACGTTTATCCAATTTGCCCCAGATTGGGGCATTTAGCCCATTTACATTTAAGGTTAATATTGTTATGTGTGAATTTGATCCTGTCATCATGATGCTAGCTGGTTATTTTGCACACTAGTTGACGCAGTTTCTTCATAGTGTCATTGGTTTTTATATTTTGGTGTGTTTTTGCAGTGGCAAGTACTGCTTTTTTCTTTCCATATTCAGTGCTTTCTTCGAGAGCTCTTGCAAGGCAGGCCTGGTCGTGATAAAATCACTTAGCATTTGCTTGTCTGGGAAGGATTTTGCTTCTCCTTCACTTACAAAACTTTGGCTGGATATGGAATTCTGGGCTGAAGATTCTTTTCTTTAAGAATGTTGACTATTGGCTTCTACTCTCTTCTAGCTTGTAGGACTTCTGCTGAGAGATCCGCTGTTAGTTTGATGGACTTTCCTTTGTAGGTTACCTGGCCTTTCTCTCTGGCTGCCTTTAACATTTTTTCCTTCATGTCGACCTTGGAGAATCTGAAGATTACGTGTCTTGGGGTTGATCTTCTCATGGAGTATCTTTGTGATGTTCTCTGTATTTCCTGAATTTGAGTGTTGGCCTGTCTTGCTAAATTGGGGAAGTTTCCTGGATAATATCCTGAAGTATGTTTTCCAACTTGGTTCCATTCTCCCCATCTCTTTCAGGTACTCCAATCAATTGTAGGTTTGGTCTTTTTCATGTAGCCCCATATTTCTTGGAGTCTGTGTTCATTCCTTTTCATTCTTTTTTCTCTAATCTTGTCTTCATGTTTTATTTCATTAAGTTGATCTTCAATCTCTGATATCCTTTCTCTTGCTTGATCAATTTAGCTATTTATACTTGTGTATGTTTCATGAAGTTCTCATGAGTGTTTTTCAGCTCTATCAGGTCATTTATGATCCTCTCTAAACTGGTTATTTTAGGTAGCAGTTCCTGCAACCTTTTATCAAGGTTCTCAGCTTCCTTGCATTGGATTAGAACATGCTCCTTCAACTGAGAGGAGTTTGTAATTACCCACCTTCTGAAGCCTACTTCTGTCAATTTGTCCATCTTGTCCTCCATCCAGCTCTGTGTCCTTGCTGGAGAGGCAGTGCAATCATTTGGAGGAGAAGAGACATTCTGGTTTTTGGGATTTTCAGTGTTTTTGCACTGTTTGTTACTCATCTTTGTGGATTTCTCTACCTTTAATCTTTAAGGCTAATGACCTTTGGATGGGGTTTGGGGGGTCTCTTTGTTGATGTTGTTGTTGCTTTTTTAGTTTTGTTTGTTGTTGTTAGTTTTTTTTTCTAAAAGTCAGGCCTTTCTTCTGCAGGTCTACTGGAGTTTGTTAGAGGTCCACGTTAGACCTTTATTGCCTGGGTATCACCAGTGGAGACTGCAGAACAGCAAAACTTGCTGTCTGCTCTTTCCTCTGGAAGTTTTATCTCAGAGAGGCACTGGCCTGATGCCAGCCAGAGCTCTCCTGTATGAGGTGTCTGTCAACCACTTCTGGGAGTTCTCTCACAGTCAGGAGACACAGCGTCAGAGATCTGCTTGAGAAGGCAGTCTGTCCTTTAGCAGAGCTGGTGCACTGTGCTGGAAGAACCTCCCTGTCAGGATTCGCCACTCTCTTCAGAGCTGGCAGGCAGGAAAGATTAAGTCTGCTGAAGCTGCAACCACAGCCACCTCTCCCCTCTGGTGCTCTGTCCTAGGGAGATGAGTGTTTTGTCTGTAAGCCCCTGATTGGAGCTGCTAGATTTCCTGCAGAGAGGCCTTGCCCAGTGAGGAGGACTCTAGAGAAGCAGTCTGACCACAGCTGCTTTGCTGTGCTGTGATGAATTCTGCCCAGTCCAAACTCCCAGTCTCTTTAGCACTGTCAAGGGAAAACCGCCAACTAAAGCCACAGTAAAGAGGGTCACCCCTCCGCCAGTCAAACTCAATCATCCCCGGCTGACTCTAGATTGCTGTGTTGGCAGTGAGAATTTCAAGCCAGTGGTTCTTAGCTTGCTGGATTCCACATGAGTGGGACTGGGACTCCACTGCGTGAGACTGCTTGACTTTCTGGCTTCAGCCCCCACTGATTGGACAGTGGTTCAATCTCCTGGAACTCACTGGAGTTCCAGGTGCCACTGGAGTATGAAAACAAAAACAAAAACAAAAAACTCCTACAGCACAGAGCCTGGTCAAGCAGCCACCCAGATTTGTACTTGAAAGCCAGGACCCTAGTGGTATAGACTCATGAGGGAATGTGATGATCTGTGGATTGCAAAAATCCATGGGAAAAGTGTAATACCCACGGCAGGTAGCACAGTCTCTCATAGCTTCCCTTTGCTGGGGGAAGGAGGTCCCCTGGCTATGTGTACTTCCCACATGAAGCAAAGTCCCCACCCTGCACTGCTTGTTCTCTGTGGGTCGCACCCACTGCCAAACCAGTTCCAGTGAGAGGAACTGGGTACCTCGGTTGGAAAAGCAGAAATCACCTGCCTTCTGTGTTGGTCTCACTAAGAGCTGCAGACCAGGGCTGTTTCTATTTGGCCATCTTGGCCCCTCTCCTTCACATTGTTATTAAGAAGGATTTCATGTCTATTTCAGCAATATGCAGGTGAAATAAAGCCATGGAAAAAGTTAGCATATCAAGTGGATACACTCACAGATTTTATATTGAAAACCATCAACAAATGAAAATATTTAATACAAACCTTCCTTTTCATTGAATACTTAACCTGCCAACTCCAGAGTTCGAAGTCCTGATTCTTTCTTCATCAGCCACCGTGGTTTCAAAAACCAAATGCAGGGCAGAGACCAATATTTCTGCACTGTGTTTGGTCTTTATTGTCAAACAGTGCAATAGAATCAGTTGACATAAAGAATTCAGAAAGTGTGGCAAAGGCAGTATTTTACAGTTACACTGTATTACAGTACAAAGAAAATTAAACATTAGCTTTTAAAAATGCTCTATGGTAACCACTTTGAACTTAAAAGCCTAGAGAAAACACCCATGGAACATAATCAGAATTCTCAGAAAGTAATTGCTTAGAACTGGAAGACAAAAGAGGAAAAGTATAGTTTTTCCTAAAAAACCTTTTCCAGAGAAGCATAACGTACATTCTAACAGGTGATAGTTAGTGTGACGAGATATATAACAGATATTAAGCATCTGAATGCAAATAACCATAAAATTGTTTAGTCTAAAATAAGTATACAAGGTCAACCTAGGACACTCTAATTTTCAGATTATAATTATATTTGTATTATATTTAAGCATACTGAGAGGCCTATCTGGTTTTTGGTCATACATGTTGGAAGGAATGACCCAACTCTGTAGGGGCTGAGTTAAGTCTTAGAAACTATAAATTGCAAACAAGATGCTTAGGGATGAAAATCAATTTAAAAATTATAATGGCTCCTGTTTTAAATGACCCCTGTTCACTTTGGGGAAAATATCTATGTTAAAATGACTGGGGTTTTTATAGTTTTGTATCTAGTTCCTGGAAAAAAAAAGACTGAAGATGTTCTAAGTAGCTGCCATTTTCAGACCACCATGAAGGTCATAGAAACTTCTCCTACCCTCTCTTTAAAAAATAAAACAATGAAACTATGTAAATGAAAAGCCCACGAAAACATGCTACTTTAGAAACGTCCAAGGTTTAGAATATTTTTATAAATATCTAAGAAAACAGGAGTCCTTGAATAGATATGGTCCTTGGAGAATCCAGTTTTTATGAGAAAGGCGATTTCCAAAATCTCTTACATTTTACAATTTCAATTTGGCCTGAGCATATCTCTCTATTGAACTACCTACCTACCTACTGATCTATCTTGGATAGAGCATTGGACAAAAGGTAGGCACTGTTTATAATCCAGTGACAAGAAAACATATGAAGAAGCAAATCCCATGGCACTCTGAAACCTGTAAGAGAAGGGTTCTGCATGGGTCTGGTGGGATTACTGTACTAACCAGTCTCCGAATATCCCGCTCCGACTCCCACTTGATCTTTGAGATGGCTTCTTGGTGGGACTGATGCTCACTCCGAAGGTCCCCAGCCTTGATTTTATCTGCTTGGATCATATTGCTCAAAGCCTCGTCCACCTGCTTCTTGGCCGTTTTCAGGTCCGTAATTTCCTGTAAGAGCTTAAGGCGCTCTGCATCAAACAGTTTCCGAGCCTCCTCCCGGGCCTCAATGGTGAGCGCTGTCCTTACTTTGTCACTGCTGCCGTCACGGAGAGCACAGAGAGCGGACTTGAGCCTCTGGATCTCTCCATCGCGCACCTTCACCGTCCTTGACATCTCCTGCTCGTGCTGCTTGATAAGGTTCTCCCTCACAGCCTGCAGCTCCTTCATCTTCTCCTCATGGAGCTTGGCTTTGAGTTCGGTCACCAGCACTGTGTGCTTGCGCTGCTCCAGCTCACGAATCCTCTTCGCTTCTTGAGTCTTCTCTCTTTCAAGCTTTGATACCTAAAAACAGAGAGGCGAAAGGATGAAGAGAAATGAGCCTCAAAGGACAGGTGTACTCCTAGGCAGGATTTGCAGCTCAGGCTGCTGTGATCTCTTAATTCCTCATCTCTTTTCCAATTCCAGGCCCTCTGAGAAAAAAGAACTACAGGCCTTGAAGCTGGGAATACAGTGTGTAAAAGGAGGAAATACCTGAGGATGTTTATATTACTTTGTTCAGATGAATATTTGATGTTCTGGGGCCTTACTAAGCAATGTGTGGTCTGCAGACAAGCAGCCTCAGTATCATGCAGGAAGTATGCTAGAAGCACAGAATCCCTGGCTTAGCCCCAGACCTATAACTCAGAATGTGCATTTTAACAAACCCCCATGCCATTGGTATACACATTAAAATTAGGAAGTATTGCTATCATGGTTTTTCCCTTTATGGGGAAGAGTGCAATGCAGACCACCTGGAGAGCTTTTTAGACTACACAATACTAGCTAGATCCGAACTGATAAATGTGTATCTTAGAATACCTCATAGTTTGATATTATGGTCGGGTAAATAAAATGCCTAAAATGGTATTTTTTTGTTTATTTGTTTGTTTGTTTGAAGAGGTGCTGCTGCGGCTGCTAAGGTGAAAAATGAAGACAGTTGTTAATAGCCCCAACCTTACCTTTCTTTCTTAGTATGCCAGGTTAGTTTCATTCCCAAACTTTACACAAACACACTGCATACACACACAGAGCCACCACCACCAACAGAGCTGCAGATTGTTGGGTCCTCTCTCTGATGAAGGACTTTAGTGGTCATTATTATTTCTGAATGCGCCATGAATATCTCTGAGTCCTTTTTCACTCCCACTCCCCTTCCTCCCTTCCTGCCCCCCACGCCAACAATCCAAGTAGTTTGATAAAGTATTTCTAGTAAGCTTTTTACCTTTCGGGAATTCTGGTTTAAAAATATTCTAAACATTTTGCTAAATTTCCTGTGATAATATAGGCCTCCTTGTAGATTAGCAATGGCTGTGAGTCTCTGATTCAGTAGATCTTATCTGGCTGTGAGTTTTTTTTTAAACTAATCTGGCTGTGAGTCTCTGACATTGTGTCTTCAAAAAGTTTCTCCTTGATCCTGTTCTGCTGTCCTTCACACACACACACACACACACACACACACACATATAATCTAGAAAAAGGAGACTGGGCATAGTGGCTCACTTCTGTAATCCCAGCACTGTGGGAGGCTGATGCGGGTGGATCACCTGAGGTCAAGAGTTCGAGACCAGCCTGGCCAACATGTCAAAACACCGTCTCTACTAAAAATATAAAAATTATCTGGGCATGGTGGCAGGCACCTGTAGTCCCAGATACTTGGGAAGGCTGAGGCAGGAGAATCACTTGAACCCAGGAGACAGAGATTGCAGTGAGCCAAGATTGCACCATTGTACTCCCGCCCGGGGGGGAAGGTAGTGAGCCACTCTTAAAAAAAAAAAAAAAAAAAGAAAAAAAAAAAAGAAAGAAAGAAAGGAAGAAAAGAAAAAGGGAAAAAATTGGGGAGGGAGTCCCAGGAGTAATAGCTAGTTGAATGATACTGAGTCTCCACCATTTGTAAAATTGTAAGCTTTTATAAAATAATAGTTAAGAGTCTTTTCAGTTGAAAAATATTAAGGTTGAGATGCCATATTATAACCAGTGTAATATAAACTATGATGGTTAATATTGAGTGTCAACTTGATTGGATTGAAAGATGAAACGTATTGTTTCTGGTTGTGTCTGTGAGGATGCTGCTAAAGGAGTTAACATTTGAGTCAGTGGACTGGGAAAGGCAGACCCACCCTCAATGTGGGTGGACAGAATCTAATCAGCTGTCGGTGCAGCTAGAATGAAGGCAGGGCGAAGAATGTGAAAAGACTAGACTGGCTTAGCCTCTCAGCCTACATATTTCTCCTGTGTTGGGTGCTTCCTGCCCTCAAATACTGGACTCCAAGTTCTTCAGCTTTGGGACTTCAACTGGCTTCCTTGCTCCTCAGCTTGCAGATGGACTGTTGTGGGACCTTATGATCCTGTGAGTCAATACTCCTTAATAAACTCCCCTTTATATATGCATCTGTCCTATTAGTTCTGTCCCTCTAGAGAACCCTGACAAGTATACAGTGTCTGAGAGTTTACTTACCTTAATATTTACCTACCTTTAGACAGAACAGTATTTTCTGAGTTTGCATAGAATTTTATGAACAGTTTATTTTGTAAAGGCACAGCAATTATTCCCTTGATGGCTATTCTAAAAGAGCTGGGGCACAAGGGGACTTGGTGAAATAAACAGCCAGGCATCCTCAAACAACCATCCTCTGATCTCACCTCCACCTTACGCCTATAGTCCCTTCCTGGAGGCCTCTTCTCACTTAGGCTCTAGACCTGTGCAGTCCTATACGGTGCCCACTAGCTACGATCCTGCAAATATGAACTGAGATTTTCTCTTCATGTAACATATACCTTGGATTTCGAAGACTTAGTGTGAGGTAAAGAATGTAAAATGTCTCGTTTATCATTTTTATATTGATTATACATTGAAACCATGTATTGGAGAAATTATACTAAATGATATTATTACAACTAATCCTGTTTCTTTTTACTGTTTAAAATTGCAGCTAACAAGAAATTTTAAAATCACAGATATCAGATATGGCTTGCATTGGTGGTTCACATTATATTTCTCTTAGACAGTGTTGCTGTGGAGTTCTTAGAGGTTCATATAGTGAACCTAGCATTCCCAGCACTACTGGTGATATTCTCTAGGTAAAGCTCAGTTCTGGTCTTGCTTATGTATCTGCTCAAAACAACTCAGGCTCTTTTATGTTGTGGAATAAAAATCTCAATACCCAGCTTCACCTTTCAGGCCCTCAGGAAGGTTTGGTTGGATTTCCAGCTCCCACTTCTCCCTTTCTGTCCCCTCACCTGTCCCATGCTCTAGGTAGGGGGGATTATGGTATTTTCTGCACACGCCCTGCATCTATGTACCCATATGCCGACAGTTTCTTCTTCCTGACTTATTCCTCCAGCAGCTCCTTTTGGGATCCTCACACTCCTCATGGCCTGGCGAGATGTCATCCTCTCCCGTCATGCCACCCTACTCACCCAGGACAAAGCTCATTTCCCTTACCTTTGTCTTCCTGGTATACTTTTGAAACACTTCCTTACTAGTGTTTTCCACATTTTTCTTTGCACTTTTTTTTTTTTTGCATACTTGTGTGTCCTTATTACCTCCTCTCCTATCCCTACTCCAGACAGTGAACTTTTGGAAGGTTGCCAGTGAGCTGTCCTCATCTTTGTGTACCCACTGGCTCCCAGAACAATACATAAGAAACCAGGAGGCATGTGTGGAATTACAGGATATATGCCATTATATCTCTCTGGCTATGCCTCTAGCCAGAGGCAAGAATAGTATTTTCTGTCATACAGCTTAGAGAATACAGGCTTGCAGAGTTACCAGATCAGCCCCTCCTCAACCCCTTTCCTGTATAAAATGACAACAAAACCAAACCCTAACATATAAGAATATTCACTTCTCTCTGCTATGTGTTTCTCTTGGTGCTTCAGTAAGGACAACCTAGATCTTACTCTCCATCTTTCTGGAGTGAATGGAAGTGGCATTTTCTAGATCAGGCAAACCACAGCCCATGAGCCAAATCCGTCCTGCTCCTGTTTTTATAAATAAAGTTTATTAGGACACAACCATGTCCATCCATTTACATATTGCTTAAGGCTGCTTTCATGCTACAATGGAGTTGAGTAGTTTTGCAGAGACTGTCTAGCCCACAAAGCCTAAAATATTCACCATCTTGCCCTTCACAGAAAGAGTTTGCTGATTCTCATTCTAGATCATGCATATTTTGAAAGAAAAAGCCTTATTTTCTACTGATTTAGAAAATATGATAATTTACCTTCCATATAAGACCTTGGGAAAGTTAATTTAGCTCAAGTGATAGGAATTTAGTAATCTTCAATTTCTGCAGGATGTATTTACATTAGGCATCTGGAACAGTATCATGTCTGCAATGGGTGGTGGGTAACAAGGGAAACTTTGAGCCATTCTTCTGAGAACAATGAAAAACTGTAGTAAAAATGGATGAATGGTAAGAAATCCCAGGTTTAGGCGGGGAGTGGTGGCTCAAGCCTGTAATCCCAGCACTTTGGGAGGCCGACGGGGGCGGATCACGAGATCAAGAGATCGAAACCATCCTGACCAACATGGTGAAACCCCGTCTCTAATAAAAAAATTCCAAAAAAAAAAAAAATTAGCTGGGTGTGGTGGTGTGCGCCTGTAGTTCCAGCTACCCGGGAGGCTGAGGCAGGAGAATTGCTTGAAACTGGGAGCCGAGATCGCGTCACTGCACTCCAGCCTGGCACCTGGTGATAGGGTGAGACTCTGTCTCAAAAAGAAAGAAAGAAAAGAAAGAAGGAAAGGAAGGAAGGAAGGAAGGAAGGCAGGAAGGAAGGAAGGAAGGAAAGAAGGAAAGAAAGAAAGAAATCCAAGGTTTGTATTTCTGTTTCACCATTTGCTATCTCTAAGAAAGCTGCTTTATCCTTCTGAGGATTTTTCATTACACTTAAAAATGTCTGTAACAGGGTTATTTTTAGGGTTAAACTAGATAATGTATGGAAAAGTACCTTGAATTGTAAAGTACTATGAAGTGTAAGGTAATATTATTACTGGATATAGTAGAAGATACTCCTTGATCTAAAATTATTTATGTAAAATTCTCTGGGGGTGCATCATAATGTATCTTCCTGTGATTCTGTTGTTTATTCCAAATTAACTTGTAGCTTTTGCATGTAGACCAAAGGGGAGATGAAGAAAATTATTTCTTAAAAAGTGAAAATACAGGAAATATATGAATATATGAAACATATATTCCAGCCTGAAGACAAAAACAAAAACAAACACTGTCTAGCCCTTAAAAAAATCCATGAAAACTAAAGAAAATTAAAAGGAATTGAGTCACATTTGACATTTTTTATGTTTACTTATTTTGGTTGTCATGAAAACTGACTTTTTTTTTTGCAGGATTTCTAGGTATGACTTCTTTTTAAGTCTGGAAGAAGTGTTTTACTCTGAAGAAAAGCCAAACAATATGACTGAAATTTTGGGAGAAAAAAATCCAATAAAAATTTTCTGAAAATTATTTTCAGTGTAGATGACAGCACTAAGGATACAGATTTAAATATGTTAATATGAATCTTAAAATGAATATACAAAATGATGAACTATACCTGAGTAACAGTGAAAATGTGAAGATGATAATACTTAGAAATGGAAAAAATATTTAGTAGAAGAAAGAAAACAATTTTGATACATGGAGATGTTTTTATGGAGAAAAATTTCAGCTCAAACATATAATAGCTAGCTAACATTTATTGAGGGTTTAATATGAGTTAGGCACCTTTCTAAATAGGCTTTACACCTGGGCAGCTCTATGATGTAGGAAATATTTATTTCATCACAATTTATGATGAGAAAAGTGAGGAACAGTCTTTACATAAGAACAATGTAAAAAAGTCCTTAAAATTCAGTGTGGGCCAGGAGCTGGCCCCAGGTCAGATCCTACATCTCCTTGTCTGCTTTGAAGTTTTGGGCACCTCGTGTTTGCACCTGAAACCTTGCTTCACCTGTGTCCACCTCAATTTTCTCATCTGTAAACTGGGGTTGTCAATATCATTCTCATATGGCTACTGTGATGATCGACGTAAGCAATGGCTCAAAAGCCCTTTGGAAAGGCTGGAACACATGAGAGATTCATAATCATTAATACATGGTGGATGTTATCATATTCATTTTGATGAATATTGTATGTATATTAATATTATATTAGAGACTGTTACATTCATACCAACAACATAAATATAAAAGTACCTATATCATCTTGATATGACTAACATTACTATATTACATTATTAAGATGGTAACTGTTTTTCCAGCAGAAAGAGTCGTTTGAATACAAAGCTGAGTTTCTTCAGTATGTATTCTGTTCCCTGGCATTGGTGGCATCTAATGATGTGGAAGACACTTTGGGTGCATGTGGGTCTAAGGAGTGGTGCAGGGTGGGACAGAGTAAAGGGAAGAGCACTCGGCAGGGCTTTGCATGATGGGCTCCCAAATCCCTTCTACCCTAGAGGTTCTATGGAAAAAACGATAACTAGGAAAGTTTAATCCTACCAAGGAAAGGTTATGCTATGACAGAGGAGAAAGAATTTATGACTATCTTACACAGGCCTCATGCTGTATTTTTCTTTTCTGTCCTACTTCTGGTCTAGCCTTTGGAAAATGCCAGTGTAAATTCTGCCAAGAGAAAGATAGTGATGATTTGAGCTTTAAAAGTGATCTTAGAAATCTAGGACAGCTCAGTTAAAGGTAAGGAAAAGGTTGAGAGGTTATCAAGGCACGCTAAGCTAACATAAATTTTAGCCTGGATTAGCTGCATTGGATGCTCCTGGAGGCCTAAACTCACAGTGAACCAGCAGGGATTTTCATGGGCACAAAGTGACTCTCAGAGAGGAGATGTAAAGGAGTCGCTCTAAGAAGGTTGCTTACAAGGGAAGTCTTATACAACCTTACACAATCCAGTGCAAAGCATTCTACTTTTAAAATTTCTTCTTTTCAGCCACTTATGCTTCCTGAAAACATAACTAAAGGAGTAGATAGGAAAACATACCCAGTCCCAAATTTGGTACCTGAACCTGGAGGCTGTGGGGACCATCACTTGAGGATAGAGAATGTTGGCTGATCTTCTGAGAATGCCCTGGAGGCAATAGAGGGCAGTGGAATCAGACAGTGAGCATTACCTTGATCACCAGCATCTTATAGAAGACAGGAATTCCCATTGTGGCTCCTCAACTAGCTGTGTCTCTGGGAGCAAATGAGTTAAGCAGTTTGAATCTCATTTTCTTCCTCAGTGAAAGCAGAATAGTAATTGCACCCTGTCTTTGCCTCGGGCTTGCTTTGATGGTTGTGAGGCTCGGTGTGAAAATGCTTTGCAGTCTGAAGGGCTGTGCCAGTGGGGCAGCTCCTGTCTGGGGCTGATTCTTCTCAACCTTGCAACCCAGGCCTGTGGCCCTGCTGCCTCTGCCCTGAGAACCCTGATCCCTGCTCCTGCCCATTCATTCCCTCTGTCACTGTACCCATGTTGTTCATGCAAACAGTTTATCTCTGAGGGAGAGTAAAAAGCCCTGGGACAGTCCCTGGCATGTTCATACACACTAACCATTGGATCATGCATTCATGGATCATGTACTCATGGTCTCCATAAAAGAGACAAACAGGGCAATTATCGCAACTTAGTGTCTCAGGGTGCTGCTCCAAGAAGCAGATAGTTAGGGTTAGGGTTAGGGTTAGGGTTAGGGTTAGGGTTAGGTGGGTGGAAATCCTTTTTCTACCCAAGCCCGGAGTTCTCACCTAAGTGAGTACTGCCACAGGGTTTGGGGGAAAGCTGTTAAAAAGAATCATGTAAATTCACTCCACAAGCAGTTGAGCACCTCCTACAGGCCAGGAAGCTTCCTCATCTGTAAAGTAAGGATAACAATGCCCACCTCAGCAGGTAGAAACGAGGATAAAATGAGATAATGTCATGAAAGCACTTAACATGCTTGACACAAACTAATTGCTCAAAGCTTAACACATACACATACACCCTTGTGAGGCAGAAACTACTACTGTCCCATTTGACAGACGAAGAAGGAAAAACACAGAGGGGTTTTATGACCTTCTCCGGGTCAGCCAGGTGCTAGTGAAACAGCTGGGACCCTGGCAGGATGGAATGCACTTATCAGCCCATGACAGAGAGTGAACAGTCGATAAGTTGTAGCTATTTATATCATCAGCCCAAAGTTCTTAAGACTCAGCTCTATGCACAATGGCTGTTCTGTAAATATCAGCGGAATTATTTGTCTTGCTGGATAATGAGTACTGCCCCATTGCCCCAAAGGTTTCCAGTTTTAACTTGTCCATTCCCCAGTAGCTGAACTGTCATTTTGTCATCAGAGCCTCAGAGTCAACCCGAGAGTATAAATTTACATCTTGGCATTGTTCATATTCTCTCTTGAAGCCTGGCCCTTTGAAAACACGATAATATTTATTTATAATAGAAGTGCTTTATGACTTGCTTGCCCTCTAAATTTCCTTTGCTCTTTGGGGAAGACTGCTGACAGGCGGTGAGACTTTGCTTTAGCTCCTGGGCTGGGACCGTAATTAACTGCCAAGGAGAGGGAGCCAGGCAGGGGCAGCCAGCAGAGGCTGTGTACGCTCATTTAAGAGGCTGGCTGCCAGTCAATCGTCAGAGGAAGGGGAGATTATGCTTGGCCTGCGGGCTTAGACAACGGTGCCAGGCCCAAGATAAACAGGCAGCCTGGTTCAAACTTGAGAGTTCCCCATTTTAAAAGGCGTGAGTATGTAGATTATTGGCAGTGGTGGAGTCCTCAGTGCCTCTGTTTCTGGGAATCTCATCAGTTTGTTCTCTGGAAAGCAGCAGCAGTTTAGGGTTCCTAGTCTCGAGATCGACAAGCTTTTTCCTAGGAATTTAGATTGTCATCCTGCCATAGCTACAACTAGAGGAGTCTGCCTCCCTTGAAGTGTGACGTTGCTGTAGGGAGAGTTAAGGCCAATGAAATGTTCATAGATTGTCAGACCTGGATGGAATCTTATAGTGGAGTGTTTGTCAACACAAAGGCTAAAAGTCATCTGCATCTGCAGTGCATCAGAATTGCCTGGGCTGCTTTACTGAATTACAAGTCCTGGTTCTCACCTGACTACTTTATCAGAATTCTTGAATTGTGGGTTCAGGAATCTCAGCATTTAATCAGGTTCCCCAGGTTATACCATTGCACAGTGATGCTTTACAAGCACAGATATGGAGAAGCAGATTCAGTCATCTGAATTACAGATAGAGACACTGAGACATTTAAATTCATCTCCAAGGAGGGAGAAAGACAAATAATGCCCATGTCTTCTGACTCTCAAACAAATGCTGTTCTAAAATGACATCATGTTCCCTTTGGCTTCAAGGACACTAAAAGGTTTCCTTCACAAACTTTACATTACCGTCTCTTTACCTAAGGTCAAGGCTTAGCTCAAGCAGGGGGCAACAGACTTTGGCAGATCCAAAGTCCACTTATTATTGTTAAAATGAGGAATAATAGATTTTGGGAGAAATCACAAATTAAAATTTAATAGTGATGTCTAGGAAGAAGAGTTAGACAAAAATGGCATAAAGATATTTGTTGGCTTGCGACTACTGCTTGTTGATCAAGAACGTTTTCTTACTGTATAGTTATCAAAATAAGGCAACTTTATGCTGTCATGGTAGTCTCTAGTTTGCAGGGAGCAAAAACATCTTATGAATGCTACAGATTTCAAAATGCTCTCCTAGCCACGACCTCATTTGATATTCACCTCACCCTGGTGAGATGTGTGTTTGCATATCCATTTAGGTGATGGGACTGAAAGAAGTAGAGACTTCTAAGTCTAGTTAACAACTGACTTAAATCCAGAGACTATTAAAAAGAATATTAATAATTTTTTGTGAGTGTATTATATGCCAGGCAGCTCCCTGAGCACTTGACATAAATTTTCTCATTCAATCCTCATAAGCACATTATATACTTATCTAATTCATACCGCCTCACAGCAGTGATGTGATAAAGAAACTGAGGTAAAAAGAATGAATCATCTTTAAATTATTCCTCTATTCATTCAACAAATACATATTGAGATTTTTAACTTCTGGACATTATTTAGGCTCCAGGGACACTAAGTAAACTGAATTCCTGCTTTCATAGAGATTGAGGAGTGACAACACTAAACAGGTAAAAAGCAAATATATAAATTGCTATGAAATAAGTCAAGAATAGGCTATGGGGAGTACCTGGACATGGGGAAGTGTTCTGTTTTAGAGACTGGTCAGATGCTTGATGGTTGAGCAGACATCTGAAGGAGGTAAGTGAAGGAGCATGGAGCTGACCAGAAAGAACAAGTGCAAAGGCCTTAAATGCGATCAGGGTCTCTCTCTTGATCCAGAAAAAATGGGGAGCAGAGCGATCAGGAGAGAGAGAGAGAAGTGAGAGATGAGTCAAAGAGGGGGCTGGAGCTAATGTCCCGTAGTGGTGGGGAAAGTCCTTTTACTCTAAGAGAGATAGGAAGCCATTGGAAGGTATTGAACAGTAGAGTAACATGATGTGGTACATTTCAGAAGGACTGCTCTGAATGCTCTGGGGGGTAGAACTTACAGAGGGCAAGAGTGGAATTTGCCCAAGGCCATGCAACTATTAAGTGTTTGGTGGTGATAGGGAGACACTGTCTGAATTTTCATACCTGACTTCCTGAACCAGGCTTCCAGAGGAGGCTGAGATATGTCTAGTGAGCGTGCTATTCTCACTTTCTGTGTATCCTGTGCTTAGTTCCCTCCTGGCACATGCAATAAGCTCTCCATGTATACAGGGGATGTTGCCTTCTCTGGCAAAGGGCAGGAGTCCATTGGGGTGGGCCAGCAGGCAGAGCTGTGCTCGATGCGTGTGGACATAGCCAGAGCTGCTCTCAAAGCCATGGCCTCAGGTAGCCCTCGCTCACCTTGGACTTCTCTTGATGCAGCTCTATCTGAATGTCTGTGAGCTTGGTCCTGAGGTCTTCATTGGCAGCTTGGAGGGCAACAATGAGTGCCTCGGGCTTCTCGCCCTTATTTCGCCCTTTCTTGGACATTGTTCCTTTCTAAATGGAGTCTGTTGGTTTTTAATTTCTTTCAGGCAGGTGCTGCCATGTTACTGTTTCTTATCCTGGAGTGCGATGTCTCAGCATCTACTGTGTGGTGCTCCTTGGTAAGGTTTCCTCAACCGCTGCCCTGGAAGCCCTGAGAAGAGGCAGAGATAGTAGTTATTGTTTTGGCAAAGACCTGGTCTAAGCGCCAGTCAGTCTATTCTTAGCCTGAGTTGCCTGTAAGAACCTCCTCCTGAGGCTCTTCTCTCTTCTGTCTTCAGTATCTCCTGTCCACTTTGTACCTAAATTTAGAGTGATTGTTTTTTCAAAAAGCTTATCTAATTATGTCAATATCCTGCTTAAAATCCTTCACCTATAAGCATATCTCTTTGATGTCTTCAAGTGTTCTTTTTACCTGAAACTGCCCGCTTTTCTATCCTTATCTCCTTTATGTCACTCACAGATACTCCAAACAGAAGAAACATGGTTGTTAAAGGAAGTCACTATGTGATGACCTCATAAGGCAGAAAGACCCAACTTTAAGAAAACCCAATATATAAAGACAGGATTACATGGAATGGCTAAATTGTGAGAAGTGGGGAATAACTATAAATGAATTGTTTGAGTGACTGGATTGAGTCACTCATATATTCATTCATTCAGTCAATATTGTTAGAGCTCCTTCCATATGCTGTGCTAGGTACAGAATGCTGAAACAGAAAAATAAGTCAGAGTTCCAATGGGGAAAAAATATCTGTCATTTCTCTCTCTCTCTCTCCATCTACATCACCATTAATAATCTGATAAGTGTTTTTTAAAAATATATGCATGAATTGTTTCAGAAGTATAATCAGTGACCTCTCTTTCCACCTGGGGTGAATAGGAAAGGCTTCCTGAAGAAGGCACCATTGGCTTGGAACTTGAGGAGTGGGTGAGATGATAACAGATGGAGAAACAGATGAAGCATCATGGGCAAGGAAAATGGCAGGTGCTGAGACACAACAGAGAGAAATCGCAGTGACTATTTTGTGGGAAAAAATAGGGCCTGATTAATTATACCCCAAAATGTGGTTGGTGGGCACTAATGCTGGAAAGCTTTCCTGGAAAGGATAGATGGCAGGGAGGCCTAGAATTCCAGGCTTAGAATGTTCGAATCCTATTTAAGTAAGCAGTAGGGAAGCTGTTGAAGTTCTTGGCAGGTGTGTGCGCTAACAGAGCGGTACTTTGGTGTGGTTATTCTGGTGGCAGAATGGAAAGTGAATGGATGCAGGGAGACCAGATAGGAGGCAACTGAATTTGTCCAGGTAAAGGACGAAAGCCTAATCAGAATGTTGGCAAGAGGAGAGAAAAGGAGTCGCGGGAGGCAGATGTGTCTTGATTTACAAATTCTTGAATACTTCATAGGAACAAGGAGCCCAGAAAAAAAGGATACTAAATAATTAAAGTCAATGGGGAAAACATGGCAAGATAATTGAGAAAGTTTCCCATGCAAACTTTTGGAAAATTGGGCATTGTGTATATTGAGGATTTTCTGTCCAGAGCTAGGGAGAACTCCTGCTGACCACCCATATGTTCCAGCAGCTGCTGCTCTCTTAAGACCATTGGATCTAGCATTGACAGCCTTGCTGGGATCCTGGGCTTTGTGCCATCTGCTCATGAGCACTGAAGTTATGCTCTCTGGAGTGTGTCCCTCGGGGAAGGGGACAGGGAGAGATTAGGAGGTAGGAATGATGTCTGCAGCAGTTGTGGAACTGTCCACCACATCCATCCTGTGCCACATGCTAGAGTTGTTCTTCATGCTTCCTTTGCAAATCTGGCCAAATTATTAAAGTGCAGGGCTGTGAGACCTCTGACAGGGCACCTTTCTTTGCTTTTAGTCTTGGGATGAATTCAGCAAGCGTATATTGAACATTTGTGTGACAAGCATCACTAGGCATATGGACAAACAAGATAGTTCTTAAGCTCAAGTAGGACTGAGTGAGTAAATTCACATATGTGTATCTAACGGGTTTCTCTCTGTTTGCTTCCTAAATGTTGTTGTTGTTCTGGGCTTTTCCAGCTGACCTCCACTGGTCTCCTGTATAGTTATGACCCACAGTTCTATATCCATAGCCCCAACCATTATTCAAACACCAGGCTTATATATACGTAAACACTTTATTTATCAAATCCACTTGAATATCGGATTGGCACCTCAAACCTAGCATAACTCATACAGATGTCTTTATTACACGAGTCCCCCCAAACCTTACTCTCCCCAGGGTTTCCTAGATTATTAAATGGCAAAACTACATTCTCAGCTGTCCCAGGTATAAGCTTAGAAATCATCTTTTCTTCTATTTTATTCCTTGTTTCTCTTTTTCACTTCACTAAGAAGTTCTGCTTGCTTTGTCTAAAAAAATGTGACTCTCTTTGGCCAATTTCCCTCAAACCCCTAAAGTGCTGTTAGAACACAGAGGAAAAAAAAGGAGCTTGGGAAAAGCTGCATAGTCCCTTCATTGTTGTCTTCTTGAATGAAAAACAGGCTTTTCTAAGCGCATGGAGTGGTAGATAAAGAGCTTGAGCAGAACCCTGAAGCCACAAATTTGCCTAGTGTATTTAGAAAAGGTTGGCCGGGCGCGGTGGCTCACGCCTGTAATCCCAGCACTTTGGGAGGCCGAGGCGGGTGGATCACGAGGTCAAGAGATCGAGACCATCCTGGTCAACATGGTGAAACCCCATCTCTACTAAAAATACAAAAATTCAGCTGGACATGGTGGTGCGTGCCTGTAATCCCAGCTACTCAGGAGGCTGAGGCAGGAGAATTGCCTGAACCCAGGAGGCGGAGGTTGCGGTGAGCTGAGATCGCGCCATTGCACTCCAGCCCGGGTAACAAGAGCGAAACCCCGTCTCAAAAAAAAAAAAAAAAAAAAAAAAAAAAGG
>NW_022437011.1:4077766-4160734 GCF_009761245.1 Sapajus apella | reverse complement strand
AAAAAAAAAAAAAAAAAAAAAAAAAAAAAAGGAAAAGAAAAGGTTGCGAACTGGAAGAAGAGAAACAGCTGAGATTTCAAAGGTTCTTGCATGTAGGCTAGGGAGTGTGGAGTGGATTATACAGGCATGCAGAAGCATGGCAGCATTTGAACATATGTGTAATAATAAGAGCTGCTTATGATGAGTCTGTCATTGGACTAAGGGATTAACATCTTGTTCTTACAATTTTCACAAAGTTTTGAGAAAAATGGTGAACTGAAAGATTAGGTAACTTGCCTAAATGGACCAAGTTGATTGGTGGTGATGCTCAGACTCGAATCTAAGCAATTTGAGGCTGGGAACCAAGCTCTTATTCTCTGGACTGCACTGCCTTGTATTTGCATTTTAGGAAGGTAACTGTCAGGATCGTGGGAGATGGTGGAAGAAAGTCAGTTAGGCTGCTTTGCTTTAATGGTCCATGTGAGAGGTAATACAGCCCTCAACAGATTAAAAAAAAAAGGTGGCAACTTTGACACAAGGAGTCATTGATGGAATCATGCCAAATTTGTAAACATTACTACTGGTTTGAACATTCTTCTCTCCCATTGTAAATACTGAGTACGAGCTCTACAGAACTGCTTGTAGCAAAAATGTGTAAAGAGACAGATATAATAAATACATTTTACATCTTAATTTATAATTTTACCTAAAAATATAACACTATGTGCTGGACTTTATCTATTTTTAGCCTGGGAAGCATTGTGAACTTAGTCTCACAAAGGCTGAGGAAAAGGAAACGGTGAAAAAAATGGTATGCACATCCAGAAGAGAAAAAAGCATCACAGGAAGTTATTGATAGCATCAGCTTATGGGTGATTTAAGGCGGGCAACTTCAAAACATGGTCCCATACACCCCTCTGGTGGAGGAGAACTTTCCAAACGCTCTCTGGTTGCAATGGGTGCCTGGCAACCTCATGATTCTGACTTTAATGTTACTGCATCTCTTTTGTCTCTTTGTGCTTGCTTTTTTTTTTTTTTATAACTTCTTTGAGATATAAGTCACATACTGTAACATTCACACTATTAAAATGTACACTTCAGTAGGTTTTCATGTATTTACAACGTTGCACAAATATCATCACAATCAATTTGAGAGTATTTTCATCACCCCCAAAAGAAACTCTGTACCTAATAGCCATCATTCACTATTCCCTCCCCAGCTCTCCCAGCCCTAGGCAACCACTAAGACTATTTTGTGTTTTGTCTTTACTTAGTTCTGTCCCTATGGATTTGTCTATTCGGGAGATTATGTATAAATGGAATCATATGATACTTATTTTTTTGTGACTGGCTCCTTCCACTTTAGCATAACGTTTTCCAGGTTCATCCACTTTGTAGCATGGATTGATACCTCATTTTTAATTGCTGAATAATATTCCATTGTAAGGATAAACTGCGTCTTATGAATTCATTGCCTGATGGACACTCTTGCTGCCTTTGTTTACACAAAGGTGGCTTTGTCCATCAGTGGCTTAAGGTCAGCTTTCTACAGAAGCTGCCAGCCATGACGGGGGACGTCACTCGTGAAGGAGTGCATAGAAGAGAGTGCCTGAAGGTATCACTGCACGCAGGTGGAATGTTGCTGGAGACTCCAAGAGTCCTTGCCTCTGATGATGTCTAGCCCAGCAGATTATCAGCAGGAAGGATAGGGGACTTGTTCCACTAAGGGCCAATCTCTGTGGGAGCTTTACAACATAAAAAACTTGAAGGAACCTGAAGTCAGCCCTAGGTTTCTAGCTCCTAGCTGCATGGTCAGGCAGCAGTAGTCCCAGGAGATGTGAGGCATCCAATATGTGAATTTCAGCTTACTCTTCTGGCCTTTCACTATCCTTAATCAGACACTTCATACAGCCACTGAGGCTGGGTTTCTCTGTAATGGTTTCTGTCTCTGATAAAGATATTAGAGGAGTTAGAAATTCTTAGAAATTAGCCTCTTAGCAATTCTTGCACTTTGAGAATTTCTTAGCCTCTTGGAAATTGTTGCATTTTCAGAATCATTACTTAAGAGCACACCTTTATGCAGCAATGGATTATTAGTGAAATAATTACAGGCATCATTTATTCATTTAACAGGCATTTATTGAGAAGGAAATACAGTGTAGTATTTTAGACTAGGGCTTCTTGAATCTTTGGTTTGGTTGCATCAAAATCTACTTGAGAGCTCTAGTGATAAGGAGCTCCACTCCTGGAGATTCCGATTTAGTAGGAGGCAGATGCTTCTGATACACAGGCATCTTTGAGAACTTCTGATTAAGAGTAAGGGATACAGAGTCAGATAAACTTGTTTAAATCCCACCTCTGCATTTAGTAGCTGTATAGTCTTATATCACTTAAATCTCTAGGTCTCAATATTTCTCATCTTTCAAATGGGTGTTGAAGGGATGGAGATATGTAGTACTTAGTACATTGGGTTGTTTGTCAGTTAAACAAACTGATGTAAGTGATGTTCTTACGCAGCTCATGACACAAGAACGAGTTACTGAGTGTTTTTTATTTCTACTGTTAGCCACAATGGAGAAAATAAAACAGCCTATAAGCACTGTCCTCAAGGTGCTTAAATGGAGTCAGAATGACAGGGGATGTGCAGAATTATTGGTAACTCAAGTTCTGTACTTATAGAAGGGATCATATATTGCAAGAGCCCTTTATTTAGGCATTGGCACAAAACTCTTGAGGGAGAGAAGCCACTGAGAGGAGAGGAGTGACATCAGCAGAGGCAAATGCAGACTGTGTCCCTCCTCACCAAGGTTTCTCCTGGCAGACTACTTCTGGAGACTATAAGTGGGAAGCCCCATCTGAAATCATCTTGAATCATCTACTCCCAACATAGTCCTTTTATATCTTTTAGTGTTTAGGCAGCTTCCAGATCCATTCTTCATAACCAAACTTCCAGGTCTAAAAATTTCCATTCAGCATTCTTCTTTTTTTAATTGACAAAAATGTATGTATTTACGGCATACAACATGATGTTTCGAAATAAGTATAATTGTCAAATGCCTAAATCAAGCAAATTATCATATGCATTAACTGACATACTTTTTTTTATGGTGAGAACACTTAAAATGTACTTTCCTTTTAACTTTTAAGTATACAACACGCTGTTATTAACTATACTCACCATGTGATACAACAGATCTCCAGCCAGAACTCATTCCTCCTAACTCACTGAAATTTTGTATCCTTTGACCAACATCTCTCCATTCTTCCCTCCCACCTGCTCCCTTAATCACCAGTCCATTCTCTTCTACTCTATGAGTATGATTTTCCATATAAATGAAGTCATGCACTATTGGTCTTTCTGTACTTTGCTTATTTTACTTAATATAACGTCCTCCGGGTTCGTCCACGTCGCAAATGAAAATTTTCTTTGTTTTCAAAAACTGAATACTATTTCATACCACATTTTCTTTATCCACTTATTTGGTGATGGATTCTGAGGTTGATTTTGCATCTTGGTTATTGTGAATAATAGCATTATTCTTTTTTACTGACAGACACTGCAAGGTTAAAATCAAGAAACTGGAAACATCGAATCAATTTTTAAATATTTACATATGATGAATCTAAGAGTGTAATTGAGTTGTAACTCAGAGGATAAATGCTTGAGGTGATAGATACCACATTCTCCATGATGTACTTATTTCACATTGCATGACCGTATCAAAACATTTCACATACTTCATTAATATATATACCTACTATGTACCCACAAAAATGGAAAATTAAAAAAACAACTTTTCAGAAGCAAAAAAATATAATGAATCCATGCTATTGATCTTAGGTTATAATCCTGGTTGTACAATCCGTCCAGGAGAGTAAAAATATTCTACAAATACTGTTTTGATGTCCAACTACATTTTATTTATTTATTTAATCATTCATTCATTCATTTATTATTTGAGGTGGAGTCTTGCTCTGTCACTCAGGTTGGAGTGCAGTGGCACGATCTTGGCTCACTGCCTCCCAGGTTCAAGCTATTCTCGTTCCTCAGCCTGCCAAGTGGCTGGGATCACAGGTATGTACTACCATGCCTGACTAATTTTTGTATTTTAGTAGAGATGGGATTTCTCCATGTTGTCCAAGCTGGTTTTAATTTCCTAGGCTCAAGAGATCTGCCCACCTCGGCCTCCCAAAGTGCTGGGATTACAGGCATGAGCTACCGCACCTAGCCTCCAACTACATTTTCTAATGACTCTCACATCCTAAAATACCTACACAATTCTTTGTCAGAAATGTAGTCACATGTGGTCAAGAAAATATGGCCACTATTTACTGAGTACTCTTCTTGGCTTTTGGTAGATGTTAAAAAGTGTATCATTCCTACCCTTAGATGCCTTTTAACCTAAAGAAGAGACAAATATCTGTAAAAAGAAAACTAATAGTAGAAAGCATGAATGGTAAATGCTACGGATGTAGCTCAGAGTGGAGTGATAAAGCATGAAGATTTCATCAAAAGGATGGCATCGAGCTGAGCCTGAATGATATTACCTACCTTAAAGGAGCTCCTACTCGGTGCCAGGCAATAGCATTAATTCATTAAACTATTCCAATTAGACTTTGCAGACATTTATTATTTTTTAGATAGGGAAATTGAGGCTCAAAGAGGTTAATTAACTTGTAAAAATTACACAGTTAGGAAATGGCAGAGCCACAACTAAAATACACATGTCAGTCTCCAGAGTGGCTTAGCTGTAATAAGTCTGCTAGGAGAGGACAGGATTCAGCTCTGGTTGCCGGTAGGCTACAGAGGTGGCAAAGGTGTCAGCTAGGGGCTACAAAATAGAGTGGCAGATGGTGACAGTTAAGAGTTTGGAATTTGAAATCAGAAACTGGCTTTGAATACAATTTCCTAGCTGTATATTCTTGAGAAGTTGCTTAAACTCTCTAAGCTTTTGTTTCCTCACTGTAAAATGGGAAAAGTGATGTGTTTACCTCATTGAGCTGTTTCAAGGAATAAATGAGTAAAAGTATGTAAAATGACTAGCAAATTATTATTATCATTGTTTTATTTCCTTTTTCATGACCTAACTATCCACTAAACATAAACTTAATTTAGTGGAAATAGGAAACTGATTTATCACCTCTTTGTGTTAAAAGGACAGGGCAGAGAAAGCAGAGATCCCTAAAGATACTAAAGAAATTCATGCTTCTGCTTCTGGGGAAATGGGACCTACATTGACAGGGTCAACCCAGGGGTCTTGGTTTTATAGCTGGTTCTGCCCCAAGCTATAAGCTGAATAAAGTCATTATTAATCTCAAGGTTTCCAATATGGCTGTTGCTGCTGAATTGTGCTTTGAAATCAACTGTAATATAAAATAGCTAGAGTTCACATGTATGAAGCTAAATGCTTCAACCCTTTTCTATAATTGATATTTGGATATGTCAATTCTAACAAAGCCTTCTTAGTTCCTCTAAGCCTCCCTTCTTTTCCAAAGATGATGCTTTTGAATGAGATGCTATTAGTGTTTAAAATGAATGAAGTAAACTTGCATGCTTTATTCCTGGTCACTTGCAGTGGCATGCTGTTACTTGTTAAATCCTTCGCCATCCAGGAAAAATGTTGCACTGTGTATTCATGAATTTGACACAAAAATTTAATATAAAGGAGCGAGGGCTGCTATTTAAGCCAGTCCAAACTTGAAATTCTACCTTCTCTTAATAAAGGGAATGTGGTGGCATGGCTATAAGGTCAAAAAGTTTTAATCCATTACATGTCTGCTAGAGAAAAATTAATGTGAATTATTGACATTCAGTATAGTAGCAATTGTGCATCTTTGGGACTGTAAATTTCCAGGTTTATATGTCTTTTTGTTTTTCTCTCTCCTAGTCTATGAAATCACCCTCTTTATCACATAATCAACATAGTAGTTATTATTACAAATTATTTAAAGTCAATACACTGTTTCACATGAAAAGAATGCTATTTAAATATAACCAAAAAGTTATTACTCATGATAAATAATTTGGATCTTAGGTTTAAAACTTCACATTTGAAATATGCTTCATAAAGTACAGAGAGAAAGCACTCTGCACACATGCAAGAGACATCCAACTTCTTTAAGGGGGACTGTCAGGAAGGACTGGTTGAAGTAATGCCTAAGTTGAGTATTCTAGATGAATACTACTTGCTTTGGATTCAGCAAGTAGATTCAACTAAGGAAACCCTTGACTTTACTCATGCAATTTTTTGCTTGATTTCCCCTTTCCTCCCTCAACTCCTGGTGAACTCCATCCTACTCATCTTTTAGGGCCAGGTCAAATGTCATGTCATATCACTTTTCTTCATACCTCTTCACCATACCCCAGGTGGAATAAATTATTCCTTCATCCAGGTCTTCATTTTCACTTTGAAGATACTTCTTATGGCATTTAACACTGATTCTTCAATTTATTAACTCACTAAAATACAAATATTTATGAAGTAGCTGGTGGAAGACGTATGTGTGCTAAGCAAGAGAGACAGGATACCTGCCCATCCTAGAGGAGGAATCAGCAATTTAATACAGTGTGATAATCACACAGAGGACAGAAGATAGGCATCATAGGAATCTCACTGAGTCAGGAAAGATTCCTTAAGAAAAGTGAACATACTGGCTGGTGTGGTGGCTTACACCTGTAATCCCAGTACTTTGGGAGGCTGGGGCAGGTGAAGCGCTTGAGTCCAGGAGTTCCAGACCAGCCTGGGCACCATGGAAAAATCTCATCTCTCCAAAAATACAAAAAATTAACCAGGCATGTTGGCAAATGCCAGCTACTTGGGAGGCTGAGATGAGATCACCTGAGCCTGGGAGGTCAAGGTTGCAGTGAGCTGAGATCATGCCACTGCACTCTAGCCTGGGTGACTGAGTAAACCTCTGTCAAAAAAAAAAAAAAAGAAAAAGAAAAAAGAAAAGTGACATATATAACTAATATCTGTAAAATAAGAAGGAACCAGCAAGCAAAGTGTTAGGGTGGGAAAGAAGAATATTCTAGGCAGAAGGAATGCTGAGCATCAAGGTCTAGAGGTAATAGAGAATAAGGATGATGCTCTGGAGAGGAATACAGGCAAGAGTTTGGTGAGTGAATAGAGAAATGGCAAGAGATAAGCTTGGAGAGGTAAGCGGTGGCAGATGGTAGAGGGGGGTCTAAACTATGTCGAAGACATGGACTTCATCCACGAAGCAATGTGTAGTCACTGAAGGATTTCATATAGTGGAGTGACTCGATGAAAGGTTGGTTTTAGTAATAGACCTCTGGCAACAGAAGGCAGAATAAACTACAAAGGTGAACACAGGTATACAAAGAACAGCTAGGCGAATGTGGCCATAATCCAGTATACATACGTAAAGATAACTACTCGACAGTTATTATTTAGGTGACTGAGTCCCAGTCAAGAGTAAAACTGTGTCTTATTCATCTTTGTGCTCATTGCGTCTGTCAACAATGACTACCATGAAGTTCAATGTAATGAACATTGATCTAGATCCAAGGAAAACACTGAGATTGAATAACAGATTTCATCATTTCTACAGAGACCATTTATAGTAAGTTCTGTTGTGGGAAATTTCTTTTACTTTGCAGGAGCCCTTGAATGGCTGTTTCAGGCAAAAGTTAAAGCTTGATATAACACTGGAATAAACAAAATTAAATGTATTTTTCATTAAGACACATGCTGACATTTTTAAATCCTTGCTCCCATCCATCATAGTCTCAAGCTTAATTTCCCTCCTCAGCACTGGGCAAGTCATTTTGTATTGAATTATTTGGTCTGAATTTAGAAGGCTTTCACTGGGATGAAGTTAATAAAGTAAGTCTTTAAGTGTCATATAGTCTTATTTTATTGTCTTTTTTTCTCTGAATTTGAAGTATTTTACAGCTGTTGCAGAGTAAGAAATGTCAGCTTCATTGGACATGAGGGAGAAATTTCAAACAGAGCAGGAAGCAATTATGTATTCAAGGTCAGGCAGAGCAAGAAACATGCATCAGTGTTCCTACCTAAAGCAGGCAACTACTGTATATGTGCACAGTTACTTTAAACAATTTGGAGGGCAGGTGTGGTGTCTTATGCCTGTAATCTCAGCACTTTGGGAAGCCAAGGCAGGCAGATCACTTGAGGTCAGATCACTTCGAGACCAGCCTAGGCAACATGGTGAAATCCCATCTCTACTAAAAATACAAAAATTAGCCAGGCATGGTGGCACATGTCTCTAATCTCAGTTACTAGGAAGGCTGAGGCATGAGAATCACCTGAACCCAGGAGGCGGAGGCTGCAGTGAGCCGAGATCATGCCACTGCACTCCAGGCTGGGTGACAGAGCAAAACTCTGTCTTAAAAACAAAACAAACTAGCATGTAAAGTTAAAGAAAAATGCCCAAATTACTGGAGAGAGTAGCTTTCATAGACCATAACTGATAGCAAGATTTTCTATTTTAGGCATAAGTGAAACATACATAACCTATTCTGTTTTTTCCTTGGCGACTGTTTTCAAGGACCTTGGATTTTTGAAAAAAGCTATCATAAAGCCACCTTTTCTCGGTGTTAGACATGAGCAGAAATGCCTATATATAGGTGAATAATGTGTGCCTGCTACTTAAAAAAGACAGAACAATTTCAATATAAAGGTGTATACTGATTAATATTACTTAAGTAAAAGTACATGAAGGTTGGATAAAATAGCTTTTGGATATATTATGTACTTCTATTATAAAGAATTCATTTAATTTTACATACTTTACATAAGAGAAACTGGCTATTAGTATTTTCCCTATGTTATGCTATGGTATGGTATAATATAGCGATAAATTACAGAGCAATACAGATCTTTTTAACATTGAGGATTTTTTGAGTTTTATCCCAGGAGTCAATGCTCAGCTACGATTTCTGTCCAGTTGATGGTAACTTGAAAGCAAGACTGTTAGGTTGACTAATGGAAGGTAGTCAACCTATCCACATGGGCCAAATTCCATAGGAATATCACTTCAGAAATCAGACCATCAGCTATCTTTTAGGCCATAATTATGTGTAAGGTATTGTGGTAGAGTTGAAGATAACACAATATGCCCCTATCAAAAAAGCCTGCATATTCTAAGTGTCAAAGAGGTGGACACACACACACAGAGAAAGAGAGAGAGAGAGAGAGAGAGAGAGAGAGAACAAGAGGAATCGTTTAATGAGGCCAAGACTATACCTGGCTCCCTCCCAGTGTCTACTAGAGTACTGGGCACAAGTAAATTCTGAAAAAAAAATACTTCTTAATAAATAGATGACTTCACCAAAAGAAAAGATTTTATGGTTAAGACTGGGAAATGGAGGGTGAATAGGAGGGACTGAGGAAAGTTAGGAAGGCAGGACAAGTGGAGATAAGTGTGAGGAAGAAATTGTAGATCACTATGTTTGGTATGGAAAGTTTAATCTAAGAAACCAATAGATGCACAGTTAGAAAAATAAAGTGAAGGCAAACTGTGTATATCTTGCCTGCCTATGCAATGAATTTGTATTTGGTTTAACAATTACTGGGAATGTGAAAAATATTTTTAAGAGAAGAGGCATGCTCCATTTTTATTTCCTAAGAAGGGTTAATCTTGAAGTTATGTGCAGGGCAGAATGGAAGAGAAAGAAATTAGAGGCTGTAGGGCCTGATAGAAATCCATTACAAATGTTCAGAGATAAAAAGTGAAACTTGGGTTATGATGGAGGGGTAAGGGAACAGAGATAAAAAGTGAAACTTGGGTTATGATGGAGGGGTAATGGAATTTTCCCTTTCCTAAGCTGAAGGAGCTTATTCATCTTACCATTATCATTTTCCTCACCATTCAACATCTCTTTAGGGAGCACTTAGTATGTGCTGACCATTGTACAATGTAGCAATTTATCTGCGTCCTTCCATTTCATACTTAAAACAAGATTATGGAACATGAAGCTATTATTTCCAATTTATATACGGGATACTTAAGTTAATAGGAGGTCAATTCCTTACTCAAAGTCACAGTGATAGCAAAATGACTATAATTAGGATGTGTTTGAGCCTGAAGCTTCTTAGTGCTTCTCTTCAGCTGATATGCAATGTAGGAAAAGTCTATATAATGTGCTGATAACTAGGCAATAGTCAAAGAGAGAAGGAAAGGTTGAAGATGATCCCGAACTCTCAGTAAGGGACATTGGAAGAATATGGATAACATCAATGAACTCAGTAAGATAAAAGCTTCAAAATAACAAAAGCTAATACTTTCAGCGGGGCTAATATAAGCTGGCACTATAGTAAATAATCTATATTAACTATTATATTAAGGACAAAGAAGCTCAAAGAAGAAATACAGATTGTGCAAAATCGCAGGTGGTACATAGCAAAGGCAGTACATAATAACATGGACAGCTGTACTCTGGAGCCTAAAAGCCCAACTGTAGCAGAAGCATTGTACTAGGAATACTTCAGTTTGTTTTTAGAGAAATCACACTTGAGGGACAGCAGTACCATCTGCTTATAATTTACTGGTTTGCCTACTTTGAAAAAATTTATTCCACACCTTACTTGAAAGCAATTTCTAAGCACTTTATAGAAATAAACTTCTACATAATGTAATATAAGGCATTTAAAATGAAGTGGCTAGCATACATGTTTACATATATAAAGATAGGTTCAAATAGCAGTAGTTTTTTTTTTTTGAATGATAGATGATCAGAGATCTTAATTTAAAATAATTGAGGCTTTTCTTTTCCTCAGGATTTCCATAACTGTTACAGTTTCTACAATCAGAATATAATATAGTTTCTGGCATGGTGCGAGGCGGCGGGTACTGTGGGGAGGAAAACAACAGAAGAAATCAGTGAGGAAAGTGGAGCAAAGGGAAAATAAAGTAGACAACCAATCGAAGCTAGGAGTGAGACCGGAACACAATGGCCATGCTTTTGACACAACGTCATGAAAAACTGGAATTAATGCAAACTTCGGGACCTTGTTCCTAATCTGAAATTCTTTGGACTCTGAAGCGCCTCTCCTCTCCACTGAACACAGAACCAGACATTAGCCATAGCAAGTCACAGCATCATTTTCCACTCTGCAAAACCTGGCTTAATTGGAATCAACAAGGCCAGAACAAACTTCTGAATGTATGCCAGTCCCTTTTCATGAAGGGACTGGGCAGTCAATTGGATTGGAGCTTGAATAAACCATGTTTTGGAAATCACTGGGGGGCACTGTTTTCCATCAAATCTTCCTTTCTCAGGAAAGCCAGCCTCTCCCATGCATATCTTACTGAACTCAAGGGTACAAATTACTCAGGGAAATGAATTGGGTTCCCTATAATATTCACTTTTTTCTCTTCAATGTCTCTATCCCATATTTGCTCTGTAGAAGCAGGAATTTCCCTGGGCCTGTTCACCACTGTATCTGCAGTGCTTAGCACAGTGCCTTACAGTAGGAACTCTAAAATGTTTGCTGAAGGAGCACTCGGATGGAGCCAAAATGAAATTATCATTGGCAAAAGTAAAGAACTCCTTAAACCCACAAAATTTTAATGTTGTTCTTCCAAACAATAGATGACTACAGCATAATGTATCACCATTCAGGTAACCAAATGTTGTTTTACCTACATCAAACTCTATAGTATATTAATTGTATTTATATACTTAAAAATTAAGCAATACATTTCCAAATGTAAGAAATTTATATTTGAGAAACACATTTTCCTCCCAGCGTTTTCTTTATAACCTGGTACATGAAACTAGGAATTACAATTTCTCATTTTAAGTTTTAAGCTATTTCTATAGACACCTTGTTAGGAAAAACAAATCTCAAGGGCTCATAATTTTTTCTTTCATATCTTCAAATCTCAGAAGATTCTGGGAGCCATTGTTTTCTTTTTGTACAGTAAGCAATCTCTGATATTCCAAAGCCCTGGAGTCCTGACCTATAATATTCTAGATCATCATAGCACTTGTAAAGATAATTACTCTTCTTCATCCACTTACTCACCTCCTCCTGTGATGGAAGAATACTACTACTACTGCTAATCATCACCATAATTATCATTATTGACAATTTACTACTGCTGGCCACTGTGCAAATCTATCTACATGCCGTATCTTTTTAATGCTCTGAGGTGAGTGTTAAAAGTCACCTAGTTCAGCCCTGAAAGTATGATTTATGAATGCTCTCTACAACTCTTCCCCACTGGGAGGGACCAACTAGTAAATAGGGTACTGCAGGCCTGAAGTTACTGCAACAGAGAAGAAAACCAGGCATTGCTGGTGCTCAGAGGAGGAGAGCCATCTCTCTGGGAACGACAGAGAGTATGTCTAACAGAAGGGATGGCTAAGCTGAGTCTTGAAAGATGAGAGAGGATTTGCCATGTGGTCCTCACAATAAAGAAGAATTGGGTAAATATTAGGTAAGAAAGTTTGGTAAGAATTGTGGCTGTATCAAGACTCTCGATTAGCTTGGAATTGGAGGTAGGATGCAGAAGGAGGAGAGCATTTGCAAAGGGCTCATTTTTACATCTGATATTAAACTGGTCTGTTCTTACGCTTCATACTACAGGTAAAACATTTAATTTGGGAGAAGATGGTTCTATTTTCTGAACTGTAGAATAGAAAGAAGTTATTAAATAATAACTATTGCAGTCTTTCCACATGTTAATCACAGTATGTACCATTGTACATGTATTAAAACAAATTCATGAGGTAGATAATATTTTTCAGTTATACAAAAGAGAATATGGAAACTTAAATTTGCCCAATGTCATGCAACTTGTTTGCTTATGAGCCATTCATTGACTCAATTAATTAATGTTTCTTGAGAGCCTGTGATGTATCCGACAAAATTAGTTCAGTCGGCTTCAAAAACATTTGTTTTAACCACTGCATGGCCTTTCCTTTAGGACCAGAAAGACAATACTCTTTTTCATATCTACAATTGCCTTTAGAACTCTCAGATGACTTACAACCAAGTCCTGTTCTATAGAAGTCAAAGTGTAAGGCCACTAAACACATTTGCTGTCCAGATCATTATGAAGATTTAACACAGGCTATGAATCATTCATTGTCATAATGTTCTGAGCTCTGATTGAAATAATCGTGTAGGGCTTTTTACTTAGAAAGCCCATTTCTCAGGGTGGTTATAACCTAGCAGTTAATATTTTTCCTATGTGAAGTAGAGTTCAGACAAGGGAGTGCTTTACTCCTGCAAAGCAGTATGCACAAAATAGCTATTACATCCTAAAATGATCACATGAGATAGATAATTAAATAAGAGGGGATTTGGTGCTTAAACCTAGGGTTGTGGTTGAAAAACTTCTTATGGTGTTTAATTGGTTGCTTCATAGAGTCTGATTAAATGCAACAAATAATAAATAATAATCATTAATATTTCCCTTTTAATCATTCGCATAGCAAAGACTTAGTGAAGATAAATGATTGACCTTTTGCCACTGCCGGTAAGCAATGGAGACAGGATTTCATCTTAGCTGTTTGACTCTAAGGCCCATTCTCTTAACTGTATCATTATAGTCCCACCTTTATAGGATGGTGGTGAAAGATACATGAAATAAGGCCGGTAAAGGGTTTAGCATGGCATGTGTCAAAAATTGCTCAGTTCTAAAGTCAGCTTCTTCAACAAATAGGTATTGAAAGCTGCATAGCTACCAAGCACTGTTCTTGGCATGGAAGATACAGCAGTGAGTAAATAAAACAGACATACATGGTTGGCTCATGGAGCTATTATAATAGCTGGAGAACCACACAATAAGCATGCTAAGTAAATATACTATGCTAGATTATGATAATGTGCTATGGGAAAAAAATAATCCAAGACAGAGGTCAACAGGAAGGGTCTAGGTGAGGTTGTGATTTTAGATCCTGGAAAGCCTCAGTAGTTGCTATTTGATTAAAGGCTAGTGCCTGGAGGAAAGCATGCCAGAGTGGTAAGGAACTAGGACAAGAGCTCCACAGTGGGCAGAGACGTCCAAGTTCCAGGAACTTCAGGAAGCCAGGGAGGCTGGAGGAATGATTGAGCTAGGACAGCAGCCAAGCAGAGGGCAGACATTAATGGGAAAACGGTGTGTGCAGACCATGCTGTGCTTTTTAGGCCATTTTGCATTGATTTAAGCTTTTACTCAGGGTGGGTAGAAAGCCACTGAGGGAGCTGAGAGGGGCAGTGCCCGGATCTGACTTAGGTTTTAACATTACACTCTGACTGCTCTAGTCAAAGGAGAAGGCTGAGCATAAGGGAGAAATTAAGCGGACTGGTTTGGAGGTCACAGCAAAAGTCCAGCTTGGAGATGGTGGTGGTTCAGACCAGAGTGGGAGCAAGGGAGGTGGCGACAGGACTAAATGCAAGGTGATGGTAAACTTTTTTGGGTTGATGTTTCATCAGAATCACAGGATCTACGGAAGTTGAGGTGAGATGCAGAGCCACATTGATCTGATGACGTGTTAAACTTTACTGTTTGACCCTAAAATGTACAAAGCTCCCACTCTAAGCAGGGCATTGGGCCAGACACTGCAGCTGCAACACTCTGAGGGTGTCCATGCCCTCAGAGAGCTGTCCTTCTATTAAGAGGTTACTAGTTACACCATAACCATATGTGCTGCAGAATATGGCTAATAGCACATTTGTTCAACAAATATGCACGGCCTGTACAGTTTTAGGGGCTGCAGATAGACCTGAGGATAGAATAAACAAACATTCTGCCTTCCCAGAGTTTATATTCTAGCAGAGAGGAACCAAAATCAGCATGATAACCATGTAAATTATATCGCATGTTAAAAGGTAATAATGAGAGACTTCATGACGATCTAGCCCACACCTGTGCAACACTGTCATGGTGAAAACTTAGAAACAATGCACTGTCCATGTAAAGGGGAACAGCTTGGGCTGCATGCAGTTTTCCGCAACTGTAATCCCAGCACTTTAGGAGGCTAAGGTGAGGGGATTGCTTGAGGCCAGGAGTTTGAGACCAGCCTAGGCAAAATAATGAAAACCTGTTTCCACAAATGAACACAAACAAACAAAAATTGCTAGGCATGGTATTTGGGACGCTGAAGTAGGAGGATCACTTGAGCCCAGAAGGTTGAGGCTTCAGTGAGCTATTATGGCACCACTGCACTCCAGCGTGGGTGACAAGTGAGACCCTATCCCTAACAAAACTTTAAAAATAAAAATAAGTGCCAGGCACGGTTGTTCATGCCTGTAATCCCAGCACTTTGGGAGTGGATCACGAGGAGCGGGTGGATCACAAGGTCAAGAGATTGAGACCATCCTGGCCAACAGGGTGAAACCCCGTCTCTACTAAAAATACAAAAAGTTAGCAGGCGGGCGTGGTGGTGCATGCCAGTGGTCCCAGCTACTCGGGAGGCAGAGGTTGCAGTGAGCTGAGATCATGCCATTGCACTCCAGTCTGGGTAACAACAGCGAAACTCCATCTCAAAATAAAATAAAATAAAATAAAATAATAAAAATAAAAATAAAAAAGGGACTAACTTAATAAAGTGGTATGTCCAGTTTACAAATTACTATGCAATAGTGTAAAAACACATAAGAAGATCTACCTGAACCAATGAGGCTAGCTGCACCTCAAAGCTTTTAAAGAGCAAGATGATGAAGTAGAAAGTATATCATTCATGTAAAAAACTAAATAGATTATACATATATATATAGAGATATATACACATATACATACACATCTATGTGGATGTTTATGTACATACATGTATAAAAACATTTTGGAAAAGTATATGAGGTAATGGGGTCCATCTCACTGAGGAATCAAAAGTCTTCCTGGATGCCTTACAGGGTTCATTGCAAGCCCTGTGGGGAATGTGTCTTGGGTAGGCAAGCAGCTCATTCTCCAGCACTTGGTGGCCATTGCATGATGCACACTGTGTGGCCCTCCGCGGGATAAATCTAACCTTGACCACAACTCTGACAAATAATATACCTGGATCAATTTCTGGAAATGCTGAGACCCTTTGGGTACACAGGATGGGTGCTGGGTGAAAATGGGATTTCTCCTCTCTCCCCTGTTTCCAAGGCCTTCCTGTGGGTGGGTGACTGAAGCCCTATTCTGGTCTCCTTTTCCTGATGGATTATCATCTCGCCCACTCATTCAGCCTTCTCAAGATTGGTTAATGAGATGAACCACTCCAGTCAAGTGCTAGCAGATAGAGAGGTTGGCATTTTAAAGCTTTCTCATCCCCCAAATGCATGAGTTTTATTTTAAAAGTGGGATAGAAGACAGAAGCATTGCATTAAGATTGTATATGAGAAAACACTGTTACCCATAAACCACTGTAAACATATTCCATTATTAAAATGATTAATATTTACTCCCCCACCCTCTCCACTGTGCACAGATGAAATGTTATTGTTATTATTAACCTTCTCACCTCCTCTATGGTACAGACTGGGAATGCTATTAATAGTCTCCCCCTCCCCGACCCAGTCCTTTCTGTTGCCATGAAGTAATTTGGATGGACTGCGCTGGGTTTAAAAGGCCAAGGATTTTTCATCTTCCTTATTCCAAGTAGCATTATTTCTCCTTATTGTTGAAATTTACAAAGTACTTGAATACAATGCAGATACTATACACACCTCACCTTTTATATGAAAAAACTGGGGCTCAAAATTGTGCACTTATCCAAGTTGGTACAAATCTGGAATTTAACCCAAATCTTCTCCCAGACATTGTGTTCATGTAGCACAACCCACGCTTTGGCTCTGAAGGATTCTTTCCCACATAGACTTTCTCTCCTAAAGTCTAGCCCAGAACAGAGGAGTGTTTGCTTCTCTTTTGACTCAAGGGCACATGAGGGTGCTGGCTGGTCAACGGAGGTAGACCAGCAGCAAAGATTAGGTTTGTGATGTCCATGCCTCATGGGAGGAGAGTCTGTGCATGGGAACAGATAAGCAGCACCGTGGGTGCACTCCTTGAGGCTCTTTGCTCCTGTGTTTCTCTGTGCATGTGTTTGTCTCTGTGCCCTTCTCTCAAGTCTTTAAACAGGATGCTCCCTAATTTCCAGGGCTTTACACGTCCTCTTTCCTTTGCAAAGTCCTGTCTTCCTTAAATTCTAATCATCTCATCTCCAGTGTAATTGACTCAATGCAATTGTTGGTTGAGTTCTGTCCCTCAAAAATATGCTTAAGTCCTAACTCCCAGTACTACGGAATGTCACCCTACTTGGAAATAGAGTCTCTGCAAATGTAATCAAGATAACTGGTGTCCTTTTGAAAAGGAAAATTTAGACACAAACATACAGATACATCCAAGGGAGAATGTCATGTACAAATGAAGGCAGAGATTGGGGTATTGTGTCTACAAATCAAATACATCAAGGAATGCCAGTAACCATCAGAAGCTAGGAGAGAAGGACAGAATAGTCTTCTCAGAGCTCCAGAAAGAACCAAGCTTGCTGGCACCCAGTTTTGGACTTCTGGCCTCCCAAACTGTGAGAGGATACATTTCTGTTGTTTTAAGCCACCAGTTTGTGGTAATTTGTCATGGCAGCTCTAGAAAACGAATACAGATCTTCCGAGATTTTCAGATCAGGCCAGGTTCTTCTAGTGCATGTTTTCACAACATCAGCTGTTTTTCTAAATAGCATGTATCACAGCTTGTGGTTATATATTTGATTTTTTAAATCAATATTTATCTCCTCCACTAAAATGAAAAGACTTGTGAAAGCAGGGAGAGTGTCTGCTCATACTACCAACTAATATAAAAACAGTATGATAAACATTTTTTAAATGAAAGAAAGAGTACATGAATGAATGGATTGATGAATGACAAGAAGAGAGTACAGCATTTGTAATTTTGGCCTGGGGACATGGGGAACCTGTCAGTTTGAAAGCATAATAATGCTCACTCTCTCTTTCTCCATTTAGATTTGAACAATGGTCTTTCAAAAAGTCTATGGGTAATGATAAGATTGACAAAACAGTTCATAATATCAGGAAAAACTGTCAACACTAACACTGATGATAATTACTGTAAAACTGTGACAAATGAAAACAAATCATTTCTCTTAGAGAAAATGAATGCCCTTTATCTTATATCTTATTAAACAGCACAATCATTATTACCTGTGCCATCAATTTTGTATACCATCTAAAATTATAAGCAATTTTTATTTGATGGAAACAGTAAAATTATACATTTTTCCTATCTTTAGAGTTAGCTGTTTATAAATATAATGTATACACATATCATAAAAATTACTGGAAGAATGAAGCTGCTCTAGGCTTAAGGACAAGAATCCTGGAGTCAGACCCCAGGCTTAAAGACCAGCTCTTATCACTTACCAACTGTGTGACCTTGGATACGTTACTCAGTGTCTCTCTGCTCAGCTTTTAATTTCTGCCTCATAGAGTAGCTGTTTGGATGTATCTAATCAAGTACTGCTGTTCATGTAAACACATACAAAAGTAATTGGCACATTGTAAACCTCCATACATTTTCACCATTAATATTATCAGACATCTGACATTTGATGAGATCGTGGTGAGTTGTCATTCAGCTATTCTCATCTACTTACATCAGAACTACACATTATAAATCATTTTTCCTTTTCATTTTTAAGAATTAGAAAGCAATGAACAAAATAGGTGAGTGATGTGTGGGATTAAGAGTGGCAAAGATATATCATAAACACATTTCTTTTTAATTAAAAAAGGGCTGGAAACATAATTAATCTTTTAATTTGTGGCAAGAGAATAAGAGGCACAAAATAAAATATTAAAATAATTTTTAAAAACCGAATTGGAATTAAAACTCCCTGCTTTCATTCTTTTGAAAGCATTAATTTATTTTATGGTAGATTTTTAAATTCACGTTTTTGCACTTTGGTTTTAATCCCATCAAGTCAAAATTTCAAACGACTATTAAAATATCAGGTTAACTAAATGGTTTGAATCCTTAGAATTGCAATCAATTTGGGGGGTTATACTTCTGATCAAACATATAGAATTACAGAAAATCAAAACAATTAAGCACATCTGCTTGGTGGACCCTTCTCAAATAAATCATTTCTACTAACAACATTTTCAAGAACTTGGTTGTTGAAGTTTCAGATAGGTGAAGTTTATGACGGACAGTGGATTAATAGCATCTCTTCACTGGCAGCTCAGCTGTATCAATTCCCACATCTCCTCTCCCAAGAGAGCCAATTAATATTTTTAAATTTGTATCAGAATAGCCAGGCTAGAGCTTAGCTCTTCTCCTGGTGTCAAATGTGATCACTCTCGTTCAACCTCAGATTTAATGTTGACTTGCCTGCTGAAAATCACTACTGCCTACACTGGGAAAATACCACGTTATAAAAGAAAACTCCTTTAATGATCCATGTTGGCTAGAGAGGATCAAGTTTATTTTCCAGGAGGATGCCAGCAGCTTGTGCTCTTTTTGGGTGTCTCCCATCTTGTCTTTGTGGTTAATTGTGGAATCACAGATATCATGGGCAACTAAAATAGGAACAAGACTCCTTGATGGGCTGTCTACACCATAAGCAGTCAGTACCCCAGGTCAGCACTTCCTGAGAGATAAAGAGGCTGTACAGGAAAATTAGCAAACCAACAAGATGCCTACAGATCCTATAATTGTCTAGTGAAATTGATAGGCTATGCTTGTCAAAGCTGCTGTTTGGCAGTCTCCCTTCCTGTCTCCCCCTCCCTGCTGGTGGCTGGCAATTTCCATCTGCAGCTTTTACAGTTTGATGTGTAATTTGGCCTCTCATGTCTCCCAGAATGTGTCTTTGTGTCACTTCCACTTTTGAGACTGCATCTTTCTCAAACTCATCTCTTGGTATTGTTCAGATTTACTCTTCTTTGCTGTTGAATAGCCAGAATTCATCTTTGAAAAATTTACTGTGAAAATAAAAACAACTGTCAAATGAAGAAAATAAAACACAGAGAACTAAACTGTTTTGTCGGGCATAGGAATTAAATTTTACGTCTGTCGTACTTTTGATGAAAGTAGGCACATATGGGCTCAAAGCCTATCAAATTGTGACAAATTTTGTGTTTGTTTAAGGTTCTACACTGGAGGCTGAATAACTTGGAGGCACAGGATAAAAAAGCACATGCAAGCAAGCCAATTTGTTTTATATGTAACCATTTTAGATGCAGGATCAGACGGATTTTCTCCTTTCATCGTCAAATTTATGCTAGAGATGAGTATTCATGATCAAGCTAGACTCAAAACAAACTAACAATGCAGTAAGTATTAACACACAGGACTCTTAAGGAATGATTTTTTTTTTGTACCAAATTTGGCAGTTTATAGACCGTTGCCAATGATCCAACTAAATTAAGTGCTCTTGAATACAAGCTTAAATAAAGAAAAGCCTATTTTGTGGAAAAGGCTAAAAAAGAAAAGCAAAATGGCACTGATTGCCTGGCTTCCTTCCACACCTATCTCTAAGGTAGAAGACTCTCAAGGATCCAGACTTCCTTTTCATAGACTCCAGATAGATGAAGTTTATGATGGACACTGGATTAATGGCTGTTAGTCTGCAGCTTGGCTATATCAGTTCCCACATTTCCTGTCTCGAGAGAGCCAGATGAATAGGATTCCTCCTTTGGGCATTATTGAATGGCAATGGCACTTCTCCAATAGCAACATCCCTAGCATGGGCATCAGGCCCAGATATTTGTTATATGTTCTTCCATAGCTTCTGACCAGCAAGTAAGGATTGCTTTTCTCTTTTCTTCCTCTATTGTTATGGAAGTGAGAGGTGTGTGTGCCTGTGTGTGTGTGTGTGTGTGTGTGTGTGTGTGTGTGGTGGGGGGGGAGAGAGAGAGAGAGACAGAGAGAGACAGTGAGACAGAGAAAGAAAGAGAGAAAGAACAAATGAGCAAGTTCAGGGACTTTTCCTCCTCATTTATGCTAATTTTTATATACTGATTTATAGAAATTGAGATTTAGCTCTTGATGTAACTGCTTGACATAGACTAAGACATGAGTTATATATAATGGGATCATTTTTTCTGACAAAGTTATACAGAATAATACATAGTTCTATTATAGCATACATTTTAAAGCCCAAACAGATCAACTATTTAAAATCTGAACAGAATATTAGAATATTTGCTTCCATTTTAAAGGAGAGACAAAAATACAACAATATTTTATGAAGATCTTCCCAATCATAGGCTTCTAGCAGCCTTAACTTTCCTTATCTCAGTAAAGGTTAGGAGGCCATATTCTTTATGGAAGCTGGACAAAATTTGGTAAACGTATACTTAACCATATTTAAGATATTGTTCTGTGGAAGTTTTACTGAGACTGACATGTTGCACAACTTCAGGGGATGTCATTCATGTATGCTTCTGATATGGTTTGGCTGTGTCCCCACCCAAAACTCATCTTGAACTGTAGTTCCCATAATCCCCATGTGTCATGGGAAGGACCCAGTTGGAAGTGATTGGATCATGGAGGCAGTTTCCCTCATGCCAGTCTCATGATAGTGAGTGAGTTCTCACAAGATCTGATGGTTTTTTATCAGGGACTTCCCTGTTTGCTCGGCATTTCTCTTTTGTGTTGCCATGCAAAGAAGGATGTGTTTTCTTCCGTTTCTGCCATGATCATAAGATTCCTGAGGCCTCCCCAGCCATGCAGAACTGTGAGTCAATTAAATCTCTTTCTTTTATAAATTACCTAGTCTTGGGTATTTATTTATAGCAATGTGAAAACAGACTAATACAGTAAATTGGTACTGCAGAGAGTGGTGTGCTGCTACAAGGATATCTGAAAATGTAGAAGCAACTTTGGAACTAGGTGTCAGGCAGAGATTGGAACAGTTGGGAGGGCTCAAACAGACAGGAAAATATGGGAAAGTTTAGACCTTCCTAGAGACTTGTTGAATGGCTTTGACCAAAATGCTGATAGTAATATGGACAGTGAAGTTCAGGATGAGGTGGTCTCAGATGAGATGAAAAACTTGTAGGAAATTGGAATAAAGGTGATTCTTGTTATGCTTTAACAAAGAGACTGCCAGCATTTTGCCCCTGCCCTAGAGATCTTTGATCTTGAGAGGGATGATTTAGGGTATCTGGTAGAAGAACTTTGATCTTGAGAGAGATGATTTAGGGTATCTGGTAGAAGAAATTTCTAAGCAGCAAAGTGTTCAAGAGGAAGCATAACAGCTTGGAAAAATTGCAGCCTGATGATGAAATAGAAAAACAAACAAACAAACAAACATTTTCTGGGGGCGAAATCCAAGCCTGCTGTAAAATTTACATAAGTAACAAGGAGCCTCTACTAGTTCATTTTCATGCTGCTAATAAAAACATAACCAAGCCTGGGAAGAAAAAGAGGTTTAATTGACCTTAGAGTCCCACATGGCTGAGGTGGCCTCAGAATCATGGCAGGAGGTGAAAGGCACTTCT
This sequence comes from Sapajus apella, assembly GCF_009761245.1. NCBI lineage: Eukaryota > Metazoa > Chordata > Mammalia > Primates > Cebidae > Sapajus > Sapajus apella. The sequence goes on along the minus strand of NW_022437011.1, from coordinate 4,138,340 downwards.
TACATGGTGACAGCAAGATAAAAATGAGGAAGAAGCAAAAGTGAAAACCCCTGATAAACCCATTAGATCTTGTGAGACTCATTCACTATCAAGAGAATAGCATGGGAAAGACCAGCCCCCAGGATTCAATTACCTCCCCTGGGTCCCTACCACAACATGTGGGAATTCTAGGAAATACAATGGAAGTTGAGATTTGAATGAAGACATAGCCAACTCATAACAGAGACAAATGTTAATCACCAAGACAATGAGGAAAATGTCTCCAGGGCATGACAGAGAACGTTATAGCAGCCCCTCCCACTACAGGTCTGGAGGCCTAGGAGGAAAAATGGTTACATGGGTTGAATCCAGGGCCAGCCTATTGTGTGCAGTCTAGGAACTTGGTGTCTTGAGTCCCAGCTGCTCCAGCTGTGGCTAAAAGGGGCCAAGGTACAGCTTGGTCCATGGCTTCCGAGGATGCAAGTCCAAAGGCTTGGCAGCTTCCACATAATGTTGAGCCTACTGGTACACAAAAGTCAAGAATTGAGGTTTGAAAACCTCTGCCTAGGTTTCAGAGGATGTATGAAAATGCCTGGATGTCCAGACAGAAGTTTGCTGCAGTAGTGGAGTCCTCATGGGGAGCCTTTTCTGGGGCAGTGCAAAAGGGATATGTGGAGTTGGAGACCCCACAAAAAGTCACCAATTGGGCACTGTCTTTGGAGCTATGAGAAAAGGTCACTGTCCTCCAGACCCCAGAATGGTACAACCACCAACAGCTTGCACCATGTGCCTAGAAAAACTGCAGACACTCAACACCAGCTGTGAAAGCAACTGGAGGGGGGCTGCATCCTGCAAAGACACAAGAGTAGAACTTCCCAAGACCTTGAGTCCACCTCTTGCATTAGCGTGACCTGGATGTGAGACATAGAGTCAAAAGAGATCATTTCGAATCTTTAGGGTTTAATGACTGCCCTATCGGATTTTGGACTTGTTTGAGCCTGTAGCCTCTTTGTTCTGGCTAGTTTCTCCCATTTGAAACAGGTGCATTTACCCAATGCCTTACTTTTGATTTCACAGGCTCACAGGCAGAAGAGACTTGCCTTGTCTCTGATGAGACTTTGGACTTGGACTTTAGGATTAATGCTGGAATGAGTTAAGATTTTGGGGTACTGTTGGAAAGGCATGATTGTATTCTGAAATGTGAGGACAAGATATTTGGGAAGGGCCAAATGGTTTGGCAGTGTCCACACCGAAATCTCATCTTGAATTATAGTTCCCATAATCCCCATGTGTTGTGGGAGGGACCCAGTGGGAAGTGATTGGATGATGAAGGTGGTTTTCCTCATGATGTTTTCATGATAATGAGTTGTCACAAGATCTGATGGTCTTACAAGGGCTTCCCCCTTCACTCAGCACTTCTCTCTCCTGCTGCCTTGTGAGGAAGGATGTGTTTTCTTCCCCATCTGCCATGATTGTACGTTTCCTGAGGCCTCCCCAGCCATGTGGAACTGTGAGTCAATTAAACCTCTTTTCTTCATAAATTACCCAAGTCTCAGGTATTTCTTCACAGCAGCATGAGAATGGACTAGTGTAGCTTCCTAGAGTTGCTCAAAGTGGAAAGTGGACATACCTAAATAAGTATAATCTGGATTTTCACTGGTCCTCTGAGGCCCATAGAATGATGCCACCTCCTCAGCACTGAAAGCTCTTCACAGCCTGGCTTGAACCTCACTTATCACAATCTACATTAGCTAAGATGTATTCACTGCCTACCTTTTCTTGTAATTGATCTATGCTCTTCTATCCCTCAGGCCTTTGTTCACACTAATCAATAAAAGAGAAAATATACACCCATCTATTATTACATGTGGTAGGAAAAAGTTTTTTTACTTCAGCCATAAAATGAACTTGTTTTCTTGAACATCTCACTCATTAAAAACAAAAAAAAACAAAAAAAAAAAAAAAAAAACCTAAAATTTCTGGATTAACAACAAAAGCAAAAGCCAATCACAGAACAAAAATAGAATTCCAGAAATACAAATACCACAGATGGCTCTATCCTTACAACAACAGCTAAAATGGGATGCCTATTGTACACTGGGGATAGGCAACAAACCCTAGTGTTTCAAGAGTAGGACTCTCTTTGTATGAAGGAGCTTGCATAAAATTGGATTTCCAAATAGAATTAAAATCAATCTGCCCTTCCCAAAGAACACCAAGGAAAATTGCCTATTCAAACTTGGTGCTATGTGAAGCAGAAAATTATTCTCTGGCATGGAGCCACAAGTCATCCTTCATGGTGGTGTGTGACCTAAATGTGCTCTATCTATGTTAGTTGAAAGTATATTGTCTGAAAGGCCAAACATGGTTAAGAAAAATGGAAATCAGAATGAGAAAGGCTAATATATATTTCATGAAGTTTCTAAGAGGAGAAAATAGGCAAATCTGGGGAGAAGTATACTAATATTTGAGAAGATATAACAGCAGCTTTAGAATTTAGCTGTCTTTAAGTGTCACATGAAAGAAATTCAGCTGTTTATTTGTTTACTCATTTTGTCACTACTAAAAGCTTTGATCAGAACCAAGTCCAGATTCTGAGCCCCAAGACATAGCCAAGAATTAGCAAATATCTGAGGGAAAAAGCAACTGTTGATCTTCAGATCACCTCTGGAAGTTTCTTGCCTTTCTGCAATTTTAGTTCCCCTAGACTTCCTTTCTTTGATAGCTTTTCAGATGCCTTTAATACATAATTTTTGTAACACATCTGGCTTTTTAAATTGTTTTCAGTGGAAACCTGGAGTTGTCATGAGCTACTTCATTCTAGCAGAAAGTAGAAAGTAAGGGTGATGTCTTTGATATTTTTGCATATTGAATTGGTTGGCACATTCATGCGGTTGGAGGAAGGTGTAATAAAAGTGTGGTAGCCTGGACTGAGACTATGTAGAGTCTTATAGGCCATGGTAAGAATTTGTTTTTTTAAAAAACCATAAGGTCAAAATATGCTGAGGACCAATGCCATAAAGGAAAAAGTCTCAAAGGAGAGAAACACGATAAATAAAAGGAATATGATTCTGAAAAGGAAGGGAGTATCCCGGGATTAGGCTCAAGATTACGATCCAGAGGCAGTGAAATAAGTTAAATTCCTTTGTGATCAGATACTGGTTTGTGGTTGATTAGTGGAGACAGATATTTTAAAGATGAAGTGTATGCTGATTCCTTCTCCTTACCCTCATAGTTAGTGCCAGGAAGATGAAAAGCAGCCTCTACTTGAAAAGAAAGAAAAGAATCTTCTTGTGAGCAAAAGTTACTTGCTATGGTCTGAATGCTTTTATCCCCCTAAAATTCATATGTTTAAATCTAACCCCTACGGTGACAGTATTAAGAAGAGGGGCCTTTGGGTGGTGAGTAGGTTACAAAAGCTTGACCCTCATCTTTGATCATTGGGAACACTGGCCTTTCAGCCAATATGTTTTCAATTAACATAGATAGCATAGGCGTAGGTCGCAAACCACATAAGGATGATTTGTGGCTCCATGCCAGAAAATAATTTTCTGCTTCACACAGCACTAAGTTTGAATAGGCAATGCAACTAGTGCCATTATGAAAGAGGCCTAAAGAGGCTTGTTTGTCCCTTCTGCCATGTGAGGATGCAGCAAGTAGGTGCAAGTTAGGAGGAATGAGCCCTAACAAGACACCAAACGTGCTGGTGCCTTGATCCTGAATTTATCAGCCTCATAACCGTGAGCAATAAATTCTGTCATTTACAAATTACCCAGTGTAAGGTATTTTGTTATAGCAGCCGGAATGGAGTAAGACACTACTGACCACTCATTTTGCTTGCTCATCATCTCCATTCATCTGATAACAGATCTGCCTTTGGGGAACCATCCTTCCTCATTCTCAGTCCATATGATTTTAGTACAGTCAGCTGCATTTTCCCTTATGCCTCTTTCCTGAGTGCCTGACACAGAAGTCAAAACATGATCCAGAGCAACTGCTTACAGCAAACACAATTGTGTCTCATGAAACTCAGTTCTAGAACTTTTGATGGAGCTATTTTGCTGGGGTTGATGGAATATTAATCTGAACCTGCTAGTGGTTAACATAAGGGAAGAACTAACACAAGAAACAGGCTATGAGGATGCAAAGGCATCAGAATGATACAATGGACTTTGATGACTAGGGGGAAAGGGTGAAAGCTGGGTGAGGGATAAAAGACTACACACTGGGAACAGTGTACATTGCTTATGTGATGGGTGAACCAACATCTCAGAAATCACCATTAAAGAACTTATTCATGATGTACAAAGAAAGAAGGAAGAAATAATGAAAGAAAGAAAGAGAGAGAGAAAACCAAAAGCCAAAGGGGAAGGAGACTGAGAGGCAGCAAGTCAGAAACTGATGATCCAAACATGGTTGAGTATGGCTCTATTTCTATACCTAGATCAATTATCTTTCCTGCTTAAGTCAATTTGTGTTGTGTTTTGGCAAACTGCAAAAGAAAGCCTCCTCACAAATACACTTGAGAAATTCTGCAATAAATGGGATTTGTTTCCAATAGCAGTTTAACAAGACATTAAAAATCCTAGAATTTCAAAGCGGTAAAGAACCGCGGAGATCAAGAGGACACCTAGGGAAATGTTTTGGCTTGCCTCAAGTCCCATAGTGAGTGAGTGGTAGATCTAGTGCAAAAATCTAGGTATCCTACACTTTTCTTCTCTTAAGAAGAGATAATGATATACAGTCATGTGTAATTTAATAAAATAGATATATTCAGAGAAATGTATGTTTTGGCAATGTTGTCATCCTGTGAACATCATAGAATGTACTTATACAAACCTATATGGAACAGCCCACTATACACCAAGGCTGTATGTTATAGCCTATTGTTCCTAGGCTGCAAAGGGGTACAGCATGCGACTGTACTGAATATGGTAGGCAATTGTAAGTCATAAGTATTTATGTATCTGAACATTCTTAATCATAGAAAAGGCACAATAAAAATACAAGATAAACAATACACCTGTATGGAGCACTTACTGTGAGTACAGCTTGATCACTGGAAGTTGTTCTGGGTGTGTGAAGAAGTGAGTGGTGAGTGAATGTGCAAACCTAGTCATCACTGTACATTACTGTAGTCTTTATAAACGCTGTACGGTTAGGCTACACTAAATTTACATAAAAGTTTTATTTCTTCACTAGGAAGTTAACCATACTTCTTATTGAAGTGTCAGGTATTTTGATATAGCAGCCAAAATGGACTAAGTTATACTGTAACTTTTTTTTTGGGACAGAGTCTTGCTCTATTGCCCACACTGGAGTGCAGTAGTACAATCATGGCTCACTGTAGCCTTTACCTTCAAGGTTCAAGTGATCCTCCCATCTTAGCCTTCTGAGTACCTGAGACCACAGGTGCATGCAACCACGCCCAGCTAATTTTTTTTTTTTTTTGTAGAGACAAGGTCTCACTATGTTGCCCAGGCTGGTCTTGTGCTCTTGAATTCAAGCAATCCTCCCACCTCAGCCTCCCAAAGTACTGGAATTACAGGCATGATCCACTGTGCCTGGCCTTTACTGTAACTTGTTTACTTCAAAAACTTTTTTTACTTTAACTTTTTATTTCATCAACTTTTTAATTTTTAAAACTTTTGACTCTTGTAATAACAGCTTAAAATGCTAATATTTTTGTACTGCTAAACAATAAATTCTTTTTATATCTTATTCTGTGAGCTTTTTCTCTTAAACATTTACTTCTTAAATGGTTTGCTAAAAACTAGGAAACAAGCACAAACCATACATTACCCTAGGCATGCACAGGGTCAGGATCACCAGTATCTGTCTTCCAACTCCACAGCTTGTCCCGCTAGAAGTTCTTCAGGACCAAAAACGTGCATGGAGCTGTCATCTCCAAAAGGCATTTTACTAGCAATGCCTTTTGGAATACCTCCTGAGGCTGTCTATGGTTAACTTTTATATATATGTAGAAGGAGTATACTCTAAAATAACAAGGAAGTATAGTGTAGTAAATACATAAGCAACACAGTCTTTTATTATCATGATCAAATATATATGGTGCATCATTATATGTGCTATACTTTTATAGATTGGCAATGCTGTAGGTTTGTTTACACCAGTAATACCACAAACACGTGAGCAATGCGTTGTGCTACAGCATTAAGACTGCTACGATGTCACTAAGCGAAAGAAATTTTTCAGCTCCATTATAATCTATGGGACCACCATGGTAGATGTGGTCCCTCTTTGACAGAAATCTCATTGTGTGGGACACGGCTATATGCCTCTTTTCTCTCCTGGCTTCCTTTTACTGGGAAGTTTGGTGTTAGGTAAGAGAGGAGGAGGCTCCAACATTAGAGGTAGAGCAAGGTAAGAGGAAAGACAATCAGGGAGTGAGGAATGATTCACTCTCTCAGAAGATTAAATTATCCATTAATAATTAACAGTTTCTTCATGGAAAGCCAACTAGATTCCTTCTGATAATCAATTGCCCCAGTCATTACTCAATAGTAAGTCACACAGAGGTTTCACTTCCTTAACTTATAACCATCTTTGGCAGCAGTATCTATTTGATACTGCTGGTTATTATTGTGATTTTGCAGAAAGGCTCTGGGGTGGAGTTAGGAAAAAGCTTCTCCAAAGAAGCACTTTGATTGCATGTGAAGGTAGAAAGTCATAGGCCCACTGGAGCTGTTTTCTGAAGGATGCAGCATTTTATAGAAAGAGAAAACAGCATTAATAATGTAACAGAGTATGAATTACAAGGTACAAGCAAACATCTGCACACAAATAAGCCAGGATCATTTTATCTTATCAGATGCCACACCCAGGATACATGAGTGAAATCTCTTTGGAATATGTTCATTGTTGCTGCAAAACAGAATGTTCATTGCTTTTAAGAATAATTTTCCTCTGGTTTCTTAAAATGCCTTTTCCATCAGTTAAACCCATTATCAGTGTGTGAAAACCTTGTATTGATCAAGCTGAGTTTGAACCGTCAAATTCTAATAAAGTAATTTATCTTCTGCATTGTTAAGCAGTGGATTATTGGAGCCAGGAAGGGAATTCCAGGAACCTCTTAACTCAGAGACAGCGAATAGTCACTTGCGAAGTAAACAATAAAGCCAGGTGTGGTGGTTTATGTCTGTCATCCTAGCACCTTGGGAGGTTGAGGTGGATGGATTGCTTGAGCCTAGGAGTTTGAGAGAAGACTGTGCAACATGGAGAAACCCCTTCTCTACTGAAAATAGAAAAATCAGACCGGTGTGGTGACACACACCTGGAATCCCAGCTACTTGGGAGGCTGAGGCCATGAGAATCATTTGAGCCCAGGAGGGAGTGGTTGCAGTGAGCCCAGATTTCAGCACTACATTCCAGCCTGGGTGACAGAGTGATAACTGTCTCAAAAAAAAAGAAAGAAAAGTCAAAGGTCCTATGTGACTTTTGTCAACATCCCACTGTTTCTACTTTGGGCTTCACCTTTCTGATCTGCAAAGCAAGAGAATTAGGCTAAGTGAAATCTAAGGTTACTTCCGGGGCAGAAGTGCTCTGACCTTCTATCCTCAGGATAAAGTGTATAGCTGGGAGATTGGTTATGCGGTTTGTCATAAAGCATTGAAAGAAAGCAAAGCCTTAACCTTATGCATAATTAAGGACTTGCAACTTAAAACTATAGCTCTGTTTTTTTTATATATAAAATGAATAATGTGTTTTAAATGCACCGTTTTGATGTGGATATGGGGAAACATTCCTGTGTTGTAGTGGGAGTGTAAACTAGCGCAAGCTTTCTGCAGAGTAATCTGGCAACATATTTAACAATTCAAAATGTATGTAGCCTTTGCTTTAAACATTTTGCTAGGAATTTATGTGATAGATATACTTGAACATGTGTGAAATGATTTTTGTATATGGCATTATACAAGTATATTATTGCCTCAGGTAGTGAAATGCTGCAAATAACCTAACTATTAGGATCTATAATGGAATAGCTCTACAGTGAAATATCATGCAGATATCAGAAAGTAAAATTTAGATCTGGCAGGAAAATCTTAAAATACATTAATAAGGAAAGACTCTTACAGAAGTGAATGCCCTCAGTTCACTGATTCAAGAGAGAATCAGAAGGGATGCTGGCTTTTTCCATCTTTCCCAAGACTTGAGAACCAGCAAATGCCTTCTGACAAAGAGTTGACCGGCAATGCTTTTCAGCCAAGGCTGGCAAGGAAGAGGCATGGGAACTCTGGCTGAAATATTGAGATATTCGAATTCCTGAACTCAAGCAATCCTTCTGCCCCAGCCTCCCAAACAGCTGGGACTACAGGTACATGCCACTGTGCCCAGCTACAAATTCTTTTCTCCACATTTTTTTATGGTCATCTGGTTTAACAGACATCTCTTAAAAAAAGAAAGCAAATAATAACAATAATAGTGTAGTATTGAGTACCTACACTGACGTATCACTAGGATTCTTTGTATATTCTACCATTTATCCTAAAAATTATGATCTACCCAAATATTACAGATTGAGTATTCCTAATTTGAAAATCCAAAATCTGAAATGACACTCAAAGGACATGCTCTTTGGAGCATTTCGTATTTCAGATTTTTTTGATTGGGGATGCTCAATCTATATACTGCAAATATAGTGTTTCAAAATCTGAAAAAAAATTCTACAATCGGAAACACTTCAGGCTCCAAGCATTTCAAGTAAGAGATATTCAACCTGTATCTCCATTGGTCAGATGAGAGAATTCAGACTCAGAGAAGTTTAATGATTTACCAAGAGAATGACAGTCAGTAAGGAATTAAGATTAGTACTTAGTTCTTTGCTCTCAAAGCTGATGTGTTTACCTGTGTGTTATACTTTCTAGGCCTTTTTTGAGGGTTATGAATCATGAACTTTTTAATACAGAAAGTCAAACAGGCGCTATGAATATATATTAAATAATTCTAGGAACCATGCTAAGTCTTATCAAGTGCAGCCAACATGTCGAGTGCCAGAAGGGACAGAAATGAACACGTGCTCTTGGTGATGTCTGGGGCCCATGTTAGATGTGCAACCAGCATTAATAAGTGCAGTGTTTCTGAAACCTTAGGCATTTTTGTAGCATCCTAGCAATGTTCACTGTATCCACATGCCAATTTAATATTAGTTAATAAATTTCTATTTAACTCATTTATTTTCCTTAAAGTCCATCTATTTTAGCCTCAACCTAAGCACCATATTTGTTAAAAGTTGTGGTGTGTCAGTAATATTTTCTAGTACATACTACAATAAGCATATTACTATGGGGAAAAAAATCCATTCATGTGCCATCTAACACTACACTCTGGGAAATACAAGATTAGTACCACATTGTCTCAGAGTGATACAGCCCCCTCCCAGGCCCCATGAGATTTTCTTTCTTAACTTTTATGATGTTGTTGCTCACAGAACTGGAAATATGTAGCTACCAGTGTTTCCCTAGCATTGGTACATTCTCTCTGGTAACATATCCTAATCCAAAATTGATAGACATATTCATTTCCCATCATGCACTACCCTTCCTAAATGTTTGACTGACTGGAGATGTAATGCACAACAGCGGGTTTTGATACTAAATTTATGGTAAGTCAACAACTGATATGAAAATCATATCAGCAATAGTAAGTACAGAGTCTTCTTAGCAAAATGAGTTGAAACAGGAGGTTAGAGAGGAGCCATGATTTGAACCAAATGCTTTCACAGGACAGAATATAGGTGTTTTGAGGTAGGCTACATCAATTGGTCTGAGGAAAGTCAGTTCAAAAAGAGCTTAAGCTGGATACAATGTCTCAGCATTTTCCCCAAATATTGTAAGTGAGAGAAGAGGGCAATTTAAATTGGTTATTTATTATACTTATCAATAAATATTTGCCTATTTTCTAAAAGATGTCCTTAAGAGACATTCTTGGAAATGTGCAACTATTGAGTCAAAGAGTGTGAAAATATTATACACATTTAAATACATACGGTGAAACTCCACAAAACTAAGATTTCAGTGACAATGGAAGAATAGTGTTGACTCCAAAACAATAAAGCTAACAAAAAATAAAAAACAAAATAAAATTTAAAGAGATGTGGACCAAAGAAAGAATCATGTTTCCCTCAGCATTGAGTTTCAGACATGACCTCTCTAACCTTGAAGATACTCAATATCACCTGAGGAGTTTGTGAACCATGCAGCAGTTAGGGTCTACCCATTTAAATCTAAACTAGAAGCTCTGAGATGAGGACTAGGCATCTTCATTTTTAGGAGGACCCCAGGTCATTCTGAAGCACGCCACATTCCAAAACACTGACTTAATTGACAGCTAGTCAGGTAGGAGGAGAAGGAGGTTGGAATTATAATTAACACTTACATGTTAATTATGATTAAATAATCAATCTACAGAATAAATAGTTCTTTAACCTTGTTGTTTTTCACTCAGTTTTAACTTCCATTCCTTCAATTCTAATAACTTTCCGCTCCCCCACCACATTTCAATGTTCCTGAAATTGAGATGCTTTTAAAAATTGATGCATGCTTTTTTCCTGAAAAGATGTTATTAAATCAATGTTACAAAATACAAAGAATTATGCCTTAATCAAAGAAATTCAACATTTGTGAGAGGCCTCAAAGGTTCACAACATGAAGCCATTTGTAACGTGGGTTCCTGGTTTCAATTTGTGAGTACTCTGAAGCCAGTGCGTAGCTGAGTTTACCTCCTAGGTGTGAACACAGGCCACTGCACACCACGGCATTACTCTTTAGAGGTGCAGTGACTCTCCTAAAGTAAACAATGGCTACCACCTCAACAGCACATTTTGTTTCCTTGTTAAAATCATCCTCTCAATACATCCAATTGTTAGTGATGGTGATGGGAGTGAAAACGTTTAAGCATGATACTTTAATCTAAAATGAAGTGCTTCGAATAAATCAAGGGATTGAACTGTGGCAATAAATAAAATTTACTTGCTTTGTTCAGATATTTGTTAAGTAAATGACATAAATAGATTTATGGAGCTGTCCAGTGTTTAAGTGATATTTTTTAACTGTGTGATGAAAACTTAAATTATATTAGTGGAATTGAGAAGATATTGGTATTTAATGAGAATGTTACTGATTTGTATTATGAGAGCCTTCTACATAATTGCAGTATTTGTGTATGTAAATCCAGACACACTTAAAAATTTTTATGTACACATCTACACTTACATACATGCATGCCTATAATTACATATAAAATATTTATATATATAATAACATGGATCTATAAAAGCACCTATATAAATATGGGCAGGTATATCCACTGATATATATATATATGTTTTAAGACATTTAAAAAATGGAATTAAGTATTTTATTTATCTATGACTTACTCTGAAGTCAGTATAAAGAAAGCAAGAGGTAAAGATATCATTCTAGTCTTTCTTCTTTTGTTCTCCTATTTGTTGTTTTATTTTTAAGGTGCCATTGTCCTCTGTATTTCATTTTATTTATCTATGTGCATGCCTCGTGTCTCTATTAGGCTGGAAATTATAAAAAGGCAATGATGTTTTACTTGTCTTTTAATTCTTTGATTGTCTTTTAATTCTTCAGTGCCTAATAAAGTGATCAGCATGTAATAGAGGCTTAAAATCCGAAGGAATGTTGATGAATAAATGAGTCAGGAAATATAAACACCTCTATGAGTTCTTTTATTAATTACCTTCTTGGGCAAATCATTAATTTACTTGGAATCTAGTTTACTCCTCCTTAAAATTACAGGGTGGGTTTAGTTATTCTTCAAGGGGTCATACAGATTTTTTGTTTCACATATCAAAATTTTTTCATATAATGAATGCTTTATAACATTATTGTGATATATAGATTCTACTGAAACATACAATTTTATCACTGCTTCCATCAAATATATTAGATATCAAAAAAGAAAAGTTAAAAAAACTAAAATCATGAGGTATAAATTTTACATACAGCGAAACGTCAGGGAGAAGAAAAAGATTTAAGAAGCACAGGCTTAAAAATCAGTAGTCCTAGAATCTAGTCTGGGATTTATGACTTACTAGCTGAGTGACCTTCAAAAATAAGTCAGTTAGCTTCTTAGGCTCCATTTCCTGGTCAGTAAAATAGAGATTATAATACCTGCTTTATCTCCTTCTCAGGATTGTTGTGAGGTCCATTAAGATAATATATGTGAAAGCAGTTTATGTAGTGCAGTATAAATGAAGGTTGTAGTTTTATCCCTCAATGCCAATGTTTTAATGGTATTAAACCATATATTGTTACGGCACGATGAACTCAAAATTCACCAAGGCTTTGCTGAAGAGAAACATAAAATAATAGATGTGATGGGAAACAGCTCTGAAACCTTAATTACATTATGCAAATGTGAGGTAATACTGTTTTATATCTTGATGCAGATTTCTGAATCAGTTATAGGGATGCATTCCAAGTAGTAAAGTGTCTAGGTAACAAACGAATGCTTCCGAACAGACAAAGGAATAAAAATCTTTCTACTAATTCTTATTTAAGCCAAAAATCTTAGGCTCTTAACTCTTTCTAAAAATTATTCACTAATGTTGAACAGGTAACATGTGAAGTGACAGTAGTGTGCAATAGTAGAGACATGAATAGGTCTTTCAAAATCAACGTTTTACTTTTTACTCTCATGAAAACTTTGAGAACATGGGTTTATTAAAGGCAAAAGCAAATATGGCCATTACTGCCAGGAAACAGATGCTTGTGCCTAGTGTAAGGGGAAACATTCATCTAACGCAGAGGCTCAGAATCATAAGATAGTTGGCAAGTCCACAGGAGTGATGGTAAAATCAGATACTCTATTAATTTACTCATTTATTAGTTCATTCAACAAGTATTTATTTTGATTGGGTACTTTACTTGGAAGTCAGACCTCAGTAGTGAATTCCAGGGATAGGCTTCTTTTCTAGTCAGACCTTTCAATTAGGCAGACAAAACAAATGCTAAAGAATAGGAAGGCAAAGAGAGCATATTGGTTAGGAATATAGACAGCTTAAAGTGAGAGGCACTTATGGGATTTGGGGGCAACCTAATTTTATTAAGCCTCAGTTTCCTCATTGATGAAAACAGAATAGGGTCATCAGTGATATCATGGATCTTTGAGAAGATTAAATGAAGCAATGAGTATAAATCATAGTGTGTAACACATAGTAATTTTTTTTTTTTTGAGATGAAATCTTGCTCTTGTCACCACAGCTGGAGTGCAGTGGGCTGATCTCAGCTCACTGCAACCTCCGCCTCCTGGGTTCAAGCGATTTCCCTGCCTCTCCCTCCCCAGTAGCTAGGATTATAGGCACAAGCGGCCATACCTGTCTAATTTTTGTATTTTTGGTAGTAAAGACAGGATTTTGCCATGTTGGCCAGGCTGGTCTTGAACTCCTGACCTCAGGTGATCCACCGCCTCAGCCTCCCAAAGTGTTAGGATTACAGGCATGAGCCACCACACCCGGACCATAGTAAATTTTTAAGAAATGTAGACTTTATGGTGTTGATAAAGACATCTTTATCAACTATGCAACTTTAAACCAGTTAAATAGACTGTATTCCATGTTAGAGCATTCTACGAGGAATCTTGCTTTATTCATGTCTTAGAATATGAAAATTTATGCCATGTTGTACTTTGAACTGTGTTTTCAGATCCAAATCTCCCACATTCTCACCTTTGGTTTTGTCACCTGTCTTCAACTTCACACTTACCATCAGATCCATGTCATGTCTTAAGCTGCTTCTCCTGTTCTGGCCTGCCCTTCTTGGCTACAACCCACACGCCCTCACAGAAGTCATGTTTTCCAGAAAATAACTGCACAAGCCACCTGATCAAGGTTCCCACGGGAGTGCTTCAGCCCACGGAAGGGATTCAGCCAATTTTTCTTTTTTTCTTTTTTGTAATGAAGTAATTTATCTTCTCTAAGTCTCAGTTTCTGCATTCATTAAATGACAGGATTTAATGTAATAGTGTCTTTTAAAAATCCATTTTTTCATAAATTCCCGTTTCTCTCTGTTTTTGTAAAATTTATTTTGGTGTGAAAATGATGACATTTTACATACAGGACTCTTCTAAAATCATATGAAACCTACTGAAACAATAAGAGCAAATAGACCAGGGAACAAATTTTAGAGTCCTTTCACTAATAATATTAGGTGGGGCTGCATTCTCATCTCTTTGTGTGGCTTTCACACATTATAAAATTGCTTTGCCAATATCACTTAGTGGAGGCGGGGGAGGGGATATTTTAAAACTAGGAGTTGGATGTTTCACTTGGTTGCTCCCTCATCCATCTTAATTTTGACACCATAACCACTCAGTACCCAGCACCCACCCCTTCCACTCTGATGGAAAGAATGGCTATGCCTATGAATGTTTAAAAGCAAAAATGGAAAGGTATACATTTTATTTTAAACACAGACACATTTTCTTTCTCAAGTAAAAACCTAAGCAGTAACCTTTCAGAGAATGCTAAGAATTAAAATAAATTCTTTGTTGAGTTCATAAATCCAAGTAATTCTAGTTAAGCCGGGTTCCTTTAAGGAATGTGGCTAACAATTTAAAAATATGTTAAGAGAAAGGGAGAAAAGCAAGAGTAAAAGGAACTGTTAGAATCAACAACCTCCATAAATAAACCACATCCTGATTATTAATAATATATTGTATAAAATTCATTAGGTACATTTTACATTTTAGATATCTATAGCCAGCAATGATACAATGCAGCTATACCAGTTTTTTTTAACTTCAAGAATCATAGAATTAATATACCTTTATTATTTGAATATAAAATTTCTTAACATTTCTTTAATTTCTTTGACAGTTTACAAACTAGGAAGACTTTTTTGTAAGTGTAAGTCTTTCACTAACATCAAGTTTCCATTTTTTACGTGAGACATTTTTAACAAAAAGTGACAATATTAGAAAAAACAATAAAAGCTAAACTTTATTGAACATTCGCTATATACCAGGTACTATTCTTGGGGCTTTAAATGGATCGATTTACTTAAAACAGCCTAATGAAACACATAATCCCCCTTTTTAATGAGTAAATAAACTGTAGAAAATGATACAATTTTAAGTACATATGAGATTCTACTTAATTAATGGCAGACTGGGTAATTCTGGAGAATCAGCAACCAATAAAGACAATTTAAAAGGCTAGGAGGAAACCTGCACATTTTAAAAAGCATTAAAGAACAAATGAGATTATAAAGAATTACCAGGCTGAGATCTGAGGGCAAATAGGAGACCACAGCCAAGAACATAGAGCACTCAGGGACTTCTGCTCTTGTGATATTTGCTGATCCAGGAGAGATGATGGCTAAGAGGCTGAATTGAGGTTTTGATAATAGACTATTCTTATTTTGGGCTGGGACTTTAGAGTGCCACATTCTTTTTTTTTTTGAGACAGAGTGTCTCACTGTCACCTAGTTGGGAGTGCAGTGGCACAGCTCACTGCAACCTCTGCCTCATAGGTTCATGTAATTCTCCTGCCTCAGCCTCCTGAGTAGCTGGGATTACAGGCACACACCACCATGCTGGCTAATTTTTTATATTTTTAGTAGAGATGGGGTTTCACTATGTTGGCCAGGCTGGTCTCGAGCTCCAAACTTCATGATTCACCCACCTTGGCCTCCCAAAGTGCTGGGATTACAGGCATGAGCCAAGGCGCCAAGTCCAGAGTGCTACATTTTAAAGGCAAAGGCAAAGCAAAAGTAAATGAGTACTCATAACAACCGAAGCCTGACTGGAGGTCCTGTGGGTGACCTAGACAATTGGAAACCCTCGATTTAGATTAAGGTAATTCCCGATTGCTATTGCTTACAAGCCTGGGAAAAGCAAAAGATAACTGACTTGGGGCACTCAAATAACTTCTACTAACAATTGAAACACCTTACTCTGCACACAATAAAAGGAAACCAAACACATGAGGAGACAAGCCAGCATGAGTAAAAACCAGCAGAACCAAAAGACAACAGAAACACACAAAGACTTCAAATACTGTAGCCATCACAAAGGTTCTATAAAACAGCCATGCCTCCTTCAGGGGATAAAAGTCAAGCATGAAAAATTTGAAAGGCAACCTGAAAATATAAAAAGTGATATCATCTAGGAAATTTGGGAAAGAACAAAATAGAAGTTATAAAACAGAAAAACATATCAACCAAAATTAAGAAATCAATGGAATTTAGGTGCATGAGAAGAGAGAATCAGGGAATGAAAAACAGGTGGAAATCATGGTGAGACCAAAAGATGGAAATGATGCAAGAAACAAAAGAAAGAAAAAGACAGAAAGCACAGCATGGACGCCTGTCATATGTTCAGTAGAGCCTTAAAAGAATCCGAGAGACAGAATGGGGCTGAGGCAATGTTTGAATAGCTGAAGGCTAATTTTTTTTTAGAATTGATAAAACATATCCATCCATGGAGTCAAGAATCCCAATGAATACCAGCAAGAATCACAGATAAAGAGGAAATCTTAAATGCTATCTGCGAAAAACAGATGATTGTCCTATAAAAGAGTAACAGTTAAACTGAGAGCTGACTTCTCAAAAGCAACATAAGAAGCAGGAAACAGTGGAATATTTTTAATATGTTGAAAGAAAGTAACTACCAAATCTGAATCCTGTACCCACTCAAAATGTCCTGCAAGAATGAGGATAAAACAAAGATGTTTTAGATGCACACTAAAGAAAAATCTAAAGGATGTTATTTAGACAGAAAAGAAATGATACAGGAAAAAATAAGGAGTGAGGAAAACTAGTATCTGGGCAAATGTAAAAGAACATTGATTATTAAAAATATGAATATATCTTATGATATATAATCATAAAGTGATAGCATCTAATTCTGTAATTCGAGAACAGTTGATATGGTTTTACGGGCTAGAACGTACATAAATGTATGTATCGCAATTATTTGATAAGAGAATAATATGTTATAATTACTAGAATTAGTACAAAGGATAGTCTATAACTGGTAAGTTAATAAATTGAATGACTAAAAAATTTCCTCTTGATTAAAATAAATCAAGAAAGCAGACAAAAAAAATTAGGTAGCAGATTTAAATCCAAATATCAGTAATTGTATTAAATTTAGATAAACATACCAATTAAAAGAAATTGGCACACTAAAAAAAAATAAGCGAACAGCTAAAATTATAGGTTCTCTAAAGAGCCTTTCTATTAATATACACATATAAAATAATTAAATATATATGTATTATGTATTCATGTTACTGTATTATATGTAACATAAAAACAAAATCTAAAGAAACCTGTGGTGGATGTATTAATACCAAAAAAAAAAGATTTTACTAGAACAAATAGGATAATTCACAATGATAAAATTGCATTTCCCCTGGAAAGACATGCCAGGTCTACATTTGTGTGCATCTATCAATATACAGCTTCGAAAAACTTAAAGCGAAAATTGACCAAATTATAAAGAGAAATAGACAAGTCTATAGTGTTAGTAGGAGATTTATTCTAAAACATGCATCTCTGAGCAAAACATATGCCCTGCAAGACATCAAACATCATATCCTATCATATCTGATGATATTATTTAAAACTCAAATTTCTTTCATACTAAAGTATGGGAGGAAATGGGTATCACCTTCCTGATGATTTCCCATGGCTGGGACGTCTTAGGAAGCATTCTCCCTAGAGCATTTCAAAATAATTATGAAATACCTACTTCGTTTCAAAAGATGTCACTCCTATTTACTCTGGGTTTTCATAAATAACTTACAATACAAAATTATTTGGTGGTGTGACATTTTAAAGACAAGAAAGAGAATTATTTCTAAATGCTCCTCAATGTCTGTAACATTTAAAAAAAATCAACTGCTGTTTGTAGTCACCCCTGACTTTGCTGCGAATGACTAATCTTAGTATTTTCCTTCTTGTTGCAATTCTCACCTTGATTTTATAAATGCCTGTGCAATCATTTAAGGATGCTGCTATAACTTGCTATGGCAGGATTCAGGTTTGTCTCTTGCTCTTTTAAGTTATTCCTCTCCCCGCCATTACTCCTCTTAACTCCCCTCCCCACCCCCAACCTCTTTTTTTCTTTGTTTCCGATTACCTGCTTCACACATGGGAGGTTCCTTGTATAAGTAGCAGCTTTTTCCTAAAAATTCCTCTCCATGGTTTCCCAAACGTCTAAATCCTTGAGGATTTGCCCCAGTGAGTTCCAGAATGCCATAGGCTAAAATTTATTTATTTTTGTCTCATTAGGTGAAGAGTATTTGACCTGAAGTTTTAAAATACATGACCAGCCCCAGCAAAGTGTAGATAATGAAAGAGTTGCATAGAACAATGTCAGTCATAGAAGGAAGGTGACAATGTTTTGGTATCATTATAAATGAAATGAAGAAGAAGCTAAATCATCTGCTATTGAAGACGCCAAGTTTGGTGTTTTGTCTGAAAAGAAAGTTCATTTCCATTTCCTTCCCCTTTTCTTTTTCTTTTATTTTAAATTCCTCCATTTTTTAATTACTCATGAAATGCAGCCCCATTTCATGTGGTTATTGCAGGAGAGAATCCATTGCTTTTACAAAACTAGCACAGTTGCACAACATCAGAAAGCATTTTTGGGAGATGAAAAATAAGATTATATGATTCATTACATTTTGAATTTCAAAAAAATTGAACTACAAATCCTTAACACTGTATTGCAACTAAAGGAAACAGTGAGAAATTTAGAATAGTGTATATATTTTGCATTCCACTAGTAGGGTTGGTCTTTCTAAGCTACTTGGCCTTTATGTCCTGTTCATCTTATTTTAATATCAGATTAGAGAGAATACCATATGTACTACATTATCAGATACAAAAAATCTAGATATTCATATATTTTTGTAAACAGGTTAATTTACATGGCATGTGGTGTCTTAGCCCTTGCACGTATGTTAAATGGAATACTTTTCAAACTAACATAGAGTAGAGATCATACCAAAAAACTCTTCCAAAAATAGGAAACATTTCAATGATTAAAGAAAATTTTCAAAGAAAATAGGGAGAAAGTTTAACACAATGATTTTGTACATTCTCAATGGTATGTTCTATCACAATTTTCTGTGTGGGCTATTAACATGAATTTTGTGCAATGCTATGAAGGGAAGATTGGTTACTTTTCAAAGAAATCACTTATTTTCTCTCAAAACTCAGTGTCTAATGAAAGGCAATTTTTAACAAGTTATTGGTCAAATGTAGTAAAAGTTGGTATTCCTCTTTAATATTCACAAGATGGTTCTCTTACTCTTTTGTGTCTTTTGACATAGTTATTTTTAGCAATTACAGCTCTGCCTTTTGTCTCATTTACTATGCAGTCTGTATAACCATTATAAGAATTACAGGAAAGAATGCCACATGGCTTAAAAAGTACTCATTCTGTCTTATCCGCCAGCCATGGCTGTCTCTTTACAGTAGCCTAGGGAGAGTAAGCCCAGACACATTAACTCTTTAAAAAATATAATGAATGGTCTAAAACCCCCAAAGAGAGATGTATTACATATCTGAAAATGCTGTGGTGAAATGACCTAATAATTTTTCACTCCCCATGGGAAAGTATTCTCACATCTCCAAAGGGGCTTTAATAAAATCAAATTCAATATTTAGAAGATGCTACTTATTATAAGGAATAATTCACTTAACCAGACACTTCAGTGAGGACTTATTTTGTGCCACTGAAAGAGGATAGGACTACAAAGATAAGAAGCAGATTACATTATTCTTTTATTCATAAATCTATATTTTTTGAATATTTACTACCTGCCAAGCACTGAGTTTGGGCCTGAGGATACAACGCACCAGATCTCAAATTTGTTTTATTCTAGAGTACTTATAACGCAAGGTAGTTTTCTTCTACCATCTAAGGTGCCATATGCTTACAAATGATGCCCTATGTAAACATTCCAAACATACATTTTCTACCACCATTATTTTTGTTGTCTTCCTCTTATTAATTGATCCCACCTGCTGCGTGATAGAATATAACAAGGTGTTACATAGAAGCATCTTTTTACATCTTTCTTGCTTTTCTTCAATAACAACAATAAAGATAAAAAACAAACTGTAATAATGTGTTATGTACTTGTTGTACCCAGATTAGGCTAAGTGCCTTATAGGTCATGTCTCTACAATCCTCCAAAAATTTATCAAATGAAAACCATTATCATTTTAACGTAATGAGAAAAAATTCCGGTTCAAAGTGACTCACTAAATCCCTTGAGCGAACCAGGTGAACAGGAGGAGGCTCAGCTCAAACTCAGACTCAAACTCAGATCCATTCAATACAACGATGATATAGAAGGAAGATTTTACTGTACCCCACTTATCTTCCTTCACAAAGTCTTACTAAATCAGGCAAGTTTGAGCTGATTTTTAAAGAGCTGGATCAGGAGATGGATGTTTTCTCTTCCTTTTTAATCACTGTCTTGACAGATAGATAAAAAGCAAGCAAGAAAGGAAGGTGTCAGAGGCATTCAAACCAGAACAACTCCATCTTGAATAGGAGCTGGGTAAAATAAGGCTGAGACCTACTGGACTGCACTCCCAGGAGGTTAGGCATTTTAAGTCACAAGATGAAATAGGAAGTCAGGACAAGATACAGGTCACAAAGACCTTGCTGATGAAACAGAGATCGCAGTGAAGAAGCCAGCCAAATCCCACCAAAACCAAGCTGGTGATGAAAGTGACCTCCAGTTGTCCTCATTGCTCATTAAACATTAATTATTATGTATTAGGATGCTAAGGGACACTCCCACCTGTGCCGTGATAGTTTACAAATGTCATGGCAATGTCAAGAAGTCACCCTATATAGTCTAAAAAGGGGTAAATCCTTGGTTCTGGGAATTGCCCACCCCTTTCCTGGAAAACTTATGAATAATGCACACCTTATTTAGCATCTACTTTTTTTTTGGCGGGGGGAGTTTCACTCTTGTGGCCCAGGCTGGAGTGCAATGGTGCAATCTCAGCTCACTGCAACCTCTGCCTCTGGGTTCAAGCGATTCTCTTGCCTCAGCCTCCCAAGTAGCTGGGTTTACAGGCATGTGCCACCATGCCTGGGTAATTTTTTTGTATTTTTCGTAGAGACAGGATTTCACCATGTTGGCTAGGCTGGTCTCAAACTCCTGATTTTGTGATTTGCCCTCCTTGGCCTCCCAAAGTACTGGGATTACAGTCGTGAGCCACTAGCCAGGCTAGCATACAATTATTAAAGAAGTAATTTTAAGTATAATCAGGTGAGCAGCCCACACCACTACTCTGCCTGTGAGTAGCCAGTCTTTATTCCTTTACTTTCTTAGTAAGTTTGCTTTCACTTTATGGACTTACCCCAAATTCTTTCTTATGCAAGGTCCAGTGGATTTGGCATTATGGGATGTTAATTGCTATTGTCTTTGGATTAATGTGCCTTGCACTCTTTGCTGACACCTATGGGTGACAGGATTAGGCATGTACAGGATAACTGGACATGGGGAGCTTTTTTCTCCTGAAAGAGGGAAACTCGAGAGCCAATGGGACTGCTGGAAAAGATTCTTTTACTACTGACAAGTGGCCACCTGAACTTCTTATTCAGTGTTGCTGTGATGAGTAGGTCTTTCTCTGGCCCCTCTGAACTCCTTGCCTTCCCCACCTTGCCACGGGCAATGCTTTTCTCTTTTCTCTCCTTTTATATATTTTCTGTTACTCAGAGCAACCACCTTGCCCAGACACCACTTGTTTTAACAGAAAGATTATTCCACTCCACTTTGAGCGGATCAAACATGACAGGGCCCAAGGGGGCAAGTTTGAGACTGGCCAGTTCAATCTTGGGTGCCAAGTGGAGGAGCTAACGTCTATGTTTTCTATGTTTTGTCACATGTATTTTGCTCTGGCCATAATGGAAAAATATTATTTTCCTTTGTGCTGTGGTTTGGTTCCCAGGGCTGTGGTGTGGTGAGAGCCAGGTCACTAGGGCCACCCAAGGAAAGGGAATGCAGAAGCCTGGCATGCTGGCAAAAGGGTCGGAATTTCTTACCAGTCAGGCTTTTGGCCTCTCTGTGTGCAAACTGGTTGAATAAATGGCAAAAATAACTGTTTATCCCCTCCGTAAAGTTTTGCTTAATGGGTAAAAGAATTTGTGAGGCGAGTTTTAAGCTGTAGCAAATCTCGTGTACTTTGTATTATAAATTTATCTTTCTGTATTGCTCTGTCATAAAGAGGAGTACCTTAGGACAGAACACGGGCTTGGGACCCTGTACACCCCCTGTTAAAGCCAGCCTGGCAAGCTAGTCAGTAACAAACTTTGCTGCAGGTCCCTGAAATAAACAAACAAAAACAACTGAATGAAGTTTCCTTCTCATCTTGTTTTGTGTCCTTGGAAGCTTGACCTTGTGACCATGTGGCAGTACCTTCTCTTAGTCTCTGCTATCCAGAGGACAGGAATTTGGGGGTTCATGTCATAGTTAGCCCGTAAAATTATCTCAAGCAGTTAAAAGTCTTAGTCTTTGCAAGCTCAAAATTGGCTGCTCTAGACTCCTTCTGGGAAGAGGAACGGAAATTGCCTGGTGCTGTAGCTTAGTAGCTAAGGCTTTGTCTTCTCACAATGGCGGCCTGCGTTCGTGGTTCAATTCCCAGTTTAGGGAATCAGTCTTTTCTGGTTCAATATCTGCATGGCCTTTACCACATGTTGATTCTCTTCTCCTTCATGAACAACTCTGGCTTCATTTCTTGAATCTTCCTTTCTCTGAGCTACCTTTGGAGATTCTAAATCCTGTAAAAACTGCTAACCACCCCTTTGAAAAGAACTTGCACATTCATGGTTAAGTCATACCCTTAGTTAAGGCTTGTTGGTTTCACCCGTGAGTTTATTTTTGGTAAAATTTAAAATATTGGGTGTTTTGCCTAACTAAAATAGGGTTTATTAGTCTGTTTTTACATTGATATAAAGCACTTCCCTGAGACTGGGTAATTTATAAAGGAAAGAGGTTTAATTGACTTACAGTTCCACATGGCTGCAGAGGTCTCAGGAGACTTACAATCATGGCAGAAGGCAAAGGGGAAGCAAGGACCTTCTTCACATGGCAGCAGGAGAGAATGAAGGAGGAACTGCCAAACACTATTAAAGCATCAGATCTCGTGAGAAGTTACTATCATGAGAACAGCATGCTCCAATCACCCACCACTAGGTTCCCCACTCAACACATGGGAACTAAAATTCAAGATGAGATTTGGGTGGCAACGTAAGAGATTTAAAAGGATTTTATTTTTTAAGGAGTACTATGGTTAAAAGTCAGTTCAATTAAAAGCAGATATTCAAGCTATAGGTACATTTGAAAGGCTTTCATGTTTTATTGTCTTCTTGAATTGTGTTTTTCTGAAAAAAAATTTTTTTTCTTTTTCTTCTCAGTAGACTGAATTGTTTTTCTCCATTTTGTCTTGTTGCCACTCTTGATGCACACGTGAGAGGACCCAAGATAATAAAACCAGGAACTTCTTGAGAAAAACAGAAGAGGAGCCACAGACTTGTGTTTGGAGAAAAACATCTATTTTCCTCATGAAACCCCAGAAATAAAAGCAGATAGATCCTTCTTAAAAATCTAAAGCTCTGTTCTGTTTTGCTTTGCCTTACCTGACATTTTTGACTTTTTAGGGGTATCAGAAATTATTTTGCATTATGAGAGAATTTTGGTTTATAATAATTAGGTAGGAAATATTCTTTTAGGGATGGCTAATGGCAGTTATGAGAGGATGAGAAGCATGCTCTTGGCCACCTGGCAGGTATGGAAACGTCACCACCCCTCCACTGACAGATAAGGCTCCCATGAGGGTGGGGCGATCACAGAATGGGTTGATCGGTTTTGGATTGCCTTGCAATAAAATGCATGGTAAAATTTTTGCACTGTCTTGTTCTGCAGTGTCCTTTTGGGATTCAAGATGTAATATAAAAATAGGATCCTTGATTTTTGGGCATCTGTTTTTCCTTCCAGCTGTGCCAAATTATTAGACTCTAGAAACTGTGCTTTAAAGAGAAACATTAAAAGCTGGCAAATGAAAAGAATCTTACAAGTATCTCTGTGTATTTATATTTGTTGTGTATGTGATGTTTATACATGAAAGAGCTCTGATAATTGACTTAAAAATGATAAGTACTTAAATCAAATATTGTCAGAGAAACAAAAACTAATGCCTTTTAGTTCACATGACTTAAGTAATCTTTGGGAAATAAAGACAGTTCTAAAGATTATTGGTAAAGTTTAGACATTTGGTCTAAATTAGGCAGATCAGATATTTGGTTTGCTAAATGCTTTAAGGTCACAAATGGCTTCTTTGACTTTCAAAAGTTCTTCAGCTTACCTGCTTTAGAGCCATTAGATTCTAGATACTGTCTGGGGATATGTGGAGTTAGCTGATCCCCCTAGCAATGCTGGAAACCATCAGACCTTATCTACATTTCTGTCTGGTGTCCTAGGTGTCACACCTGGTACATAATTAGAATCACTTGCTTACCAAGTTTTTCACCAAAAATAAAAGTTGCTAAGAGTTAACATTGTAACATGTAACGGAGACTACTGAAGAAACAGTTTTACATGCAAGGTGTATAAGGAAGAAGGGAAGGAAGAGAAGGCAGGAAGGAGGGAAGGGAGGTAGGAATTTCTCTCTCACATAGTGTTAGGATGTCCCTGAATTAAGAGTTGGCTGACATCAGTTTTTGTCACAGATGTATGACCTTGACTGAGAATTTAACCCTTCCATGACTGTTTTCTCATTTATAAAGTTATAATCCTAGCCTTGCCTACATCGCCTCCTCACTTCCTGAGAATAAAATCAGAGGATGCTTGAGACAGCCTTTTGGAAACTAAAAGAAGATGCTCAGGGTGTCATCAGTAAAAACCTGGGTGTGGGGCAGGGGAGGAAAGAAAAATCACTAAGCCTCATGCCTCAAATGGTTATATTTTCAAAAAGTTAAGGCAGGGTTAGATGTTGTCACATAAAAAGCTTTGTTCTGTGAAATATTTATCCCCTGCAAAACTTTCTTAACAAAGCAGAGGAAACACAAGAGTCAAAGAAGATAGAGCTGAGTGTCATGGTTAAGAAAGCAGACATTAAAGTCAGCTCCGCCTGGTTTGAAATTAGCTTGGCCATTCATTACCTACAAGATCATAGGAGTTGTTTAACCTTTCTAAGCCTCACTTTTCTATCTGTAAAATAGGAAGAACAGCCATCTCGCCAGATGGTTACAATTATTAAATAAAAATAATATAAGCAAAGAGCTTAGCATTGCTCCTGGCACACAGAAAATGCTCAATAAATGGTCTCTGCAGAGTATGGCATGCTAGGTGATTCCTACCAATACACCTATATTTGTTTGTTTAACTGTAGGCAAAGCCTGAATCATTTCAGGCTGGTTAGAAGGTTGATAAAGAATGTTAAGATTCAAGGTTTTAGAAACTGACAAAGATTCTTTGCCTGGCCAAACTTTCATCAGGGTCCTAAGTCCAGCTGTTCACGTTCTTGTAAAATTCAGTTTTAGCAAAGACCCTGCTAAGTCAGTTTGGCAAAAAACTTCCGTCCTCAATATCTGATTAGGTTCCTTATCCCTTACTGCCTCCCGTGTGATGTCTGCTTATCCTGCCTTATCTTAAGCCAGAATCCTATTAGGTCAGTTTAGTCAGAATTTCCCTTACCGTTGATGTTTGCTGTTGTTAATTTTCCTTCCACTGACCCCTCACCCTGCTTCCTGGCTGTACATTCCCACTTGCTTATGCTGTATTAGGAGGTAAGCTCAATCTCTCTTCCCCAGGGCAAGATTCTGTCACAGTGGTCCCTATACTTATCATAATGGTCCTGAATAAAGGCTTTTTTTAAAAAAAAACTATGCTTTAACAAATATCATTGAATAATTTTTTCTTTAACAGAAGAATCACGGCAAAGTTGTTAGACTGGAACACAATGAATAGACAGGAAATGAAGGTGAGTACCCCAGGCCAGATCCACAGAGGCAAGGCGATGCCTCTGTGGAGTCACGTCAATTCCATTTTGGATGGTCAAAGGGAGAGATTTCAATGAGACCACAAAGATCTAGTTTGCTCATAAAAGGCACTACCTGGAAATTTTAGAAAAAGAAATCGTGAAAAACAAAACAAATTCTTTGGAGATGTGAGATAATTTACACTTCTGGATTAAGCAATGGTAATGTTTCATGTAGCTACAGAAAGACTAGCTTTATACCTGCTCTCCTGGTAGAACTATTAGCAGTGCTCTAAACGTGCCCAGGTCTGGACGATAAATGGTATGTAATGCTCTTACTTCTGAAGCCTTGGGAATAAATGGGGACTATTTGGAGGGATTCTCAATGAGGCTTTTGCAGAAGTTGTGAAAGTAGTAGGTCCTCTAATAACATACTCAAGTCTGTGATCTCTTAAATCAATGGTCACGTTTTCCTAGGAAGAAGACCTTTGGATTTAGAGTACCAGCAAGCACAGCAATGCCTTCTTCTCTTTATCTAGATTATTTTCCCTGAATTAATAATCAAGTTTACCCAGGAAGGCCTTTGGATTTAGAGTCTCAGCAAGCACAGCAATGCCTCCTTCTTCCTTTTATCCAGATCATTTCCTTCTAAGACAATTGCAACAAAAATTTTGAAAAATAGGTCACCTAGATTTCAAAACTATTTTGTTTCTAGCCATCTGGGGCTGGGGATAATTTTGAAATTAGCTGTTCTCGGTATCATGGCAGAAACCCGACACAACACATTTATTTGCACATCTCCCAGTGTTGCAGTATTGTTCTGGGTATTTGATATTCAGATGATGTATCAAGAATTTGAGCCTTGGAGAAGAAAACCACTCAGCATTTCAATTAGAATCAGTGTGTCATGCATACAAAATATCACTACAGAAAATCTTGGAGCATGTTGTATTATTACGTGGGTTTCTAAAACTAAATATTGCCAAGTAGTTGCAAGGTAAATTCTAATCTGCATAGATGATCTCTTTCCCATCCCTGGGAAAAGAGATTTCACTTCCCAATTTTTACCCCTTTAGGTTTTCCAGTCCACGTTTAGTGAATTATTCTCAGCATACTCAGTAGCTTTAATAGTATAAAGCTTTGATTAAATGGCATCTAAGAAAGCAGCCCATGTGAATCCGTGTATTTCTTATAATGCCCAAAATAAGTATAAAAAAGTTTAGTGGCTTGATTTACAATAATTGCCACTTTTGTGCCCTTCCCCCATCTTGCAGGATAAATTCTTAATGTTCTTCTCTTTCCCCATGTGTTTGTGGGGCTGCCAGAGTTCTATTCACAGCTGCTAATTATCAATACAGAAAACAGAGATGGCTCCATCTCTTGTAAAAGAGCATGTTAGAATTTAAATACAGCAATTTCTCCTTGTCTGCCTCAGTGGTGGATATAGGAGAAAACATAGGGCTTAGTATATTCAGATAGTAATAATGAGGTAATACTACTATTAAAATAATAATAGCAAATGTGCATTGAACATTTACTAGGCGCAAAGAACGTTATTTGCATGATGTCATTAATCCTCACAAATAATATAAGTGCTATCACTATATTATTTCCAGTAAAGAAACTAAGGCTTAGAAAGGTTAACTAGCTTGCCCAATGGCTCACAGCTGGGATCACAATTTAAACCCAGGTCTTTCCGGCATTGGAATTTATTCTTTTTTTTTTTTTTTTTGAGACGGAGTTTCGCTCTTGTGACCCAGGCTGGAGTGCAATGGCGCGATCTCAGCTCACCGCAACCTCCGCCTCCTGGGTTCAGGCAATTCTCCTGCCTCAGCCTCCTGAGTAGCTGGGATTACAGGCACGTGCCACCATGCCCAGCTAATTTTTTGTACTTTTAGTAGAGACGGGGTTTCACCATGTTGACCAGGATGGTCTCGATCTCTTGACCTCGTGATCCACCCGCCTCGGCCTCCCAAAATGCTGGGATTACAGGCGTGAGCCACCGCGCCCGGCCTTGAATTTATTCTTAATCTCATGCTGTGATGTTTATCTTTTACAATATGATGTTCTGACATATCTGACACCATCCTGCCATTTAATCTTAAGGCATTGTAATAGAATTCTTCTGTCCTCCTGGCATCTTCAAAGAAATATTAAAAATTAAGATCCTTATAATGCTTACGGAATTTTAAATTTATGATAGAGATTGGCTGTGCAAAACAACTTACAATTAACTCATAGTTTAGGTGAGGATTTCTTCAATCCATTAAACTCTGAAATTCTTAAGGAGAGAGATGGTATCAATCATTTCATCCTCACTGATGAGCTCAATAGTTGACAGGTATTTGTCATCAAGGAATGCTTACTGAGTAAATGTGGACAAAAAATAGACAAAAACATTACTCATGATAATATGATTCACTTTAGATGTGAGAGCAACTCAGATAGAAAAGCTGAAATGGACAACTTCAGTCCATGCTGAGCTGTGCTCAACAATGGAGGGAATGAACAAAGAATGTCTTTATAATGTTTATGCTGTTACTGCACCACCTCATTCTTGGCTTTCCTAATATCATTTTGTGCTGACATTTTTCATTTTGCTCCCTATGCTTTTTTTTCTTTTTTTTAAAATAATTTTATGATTCTGGTCAGGCACTTCACTCACCCTTTGGTGAGTGAACATAAAATGATTGATACCATCTCTCTCCTCAAGAATTTAATGGATTGAAAACATCCTCACTTAAACCGTGAGTTAATTATAAGTTAATTTTTAAATATTTATCTTCTTTATTATACTTTAAATTTGGGATATATGTGCAGAACACGCAGGTTGGTTACATAGGTATACATGTGCCATGGTGGTTTGCTGCACCCATCAACCTGTCATCTACATTAGGTATTTCTCCTAATGCTATCTCTCCTCTAGTCCCCCACCCCCTGACAGGCTCTGGTGTGTGATACTCCCCTCCCTGTGTCCATGTGTTCTCATTGTTCAACTCCCACTTATGAGTGAGAACATGTGGTGTTTGGTTTTCTGTTCCTATGTTAGCTTGCTGAGAATTATGGTTTCCAGCTTCATGCATGTCCCTGCAAAGGACATGAACTTATCCTTTTTTTTTTATAGCTGCACATTATTCCATGGTGTCTATGTGGCACATATTCTTTATTCAGTCTATCCTTGATGGTCATTTGGGTTGGTTCCAAGTTTTTGCTATTGTGAACAGTGCTGCATTAAACATACATGTTTATTTATAGTAGAACGATTTATAACCCTTTGGGTATATACCTAGTAATGAGATTGCTGGGTCCAATAGTATTTCTAGTTCTAGATCCCTGAGGAATCGCCACACTGTCTTTCACAATGGTTGAATTAATTTACACTCCTACCAACAGTGGGCGAAGGATATGAACAGACACTTCTCAAAGGAAGACATCTATGTGGCCAAAAACATGGAAAAAAGCTCATTATCACAGTTCATTAGAGAAACGCAAATCAAAACCACAATGAGATAGCATCTCACACCAGTTAGAATGGTAATCATTAAAAAGTCAGGAAACAACAGATACAGGAGAGGATGCGGAGAAATCGGAACACCTTTTTGTTTTCTTATTTATTTGTGATAAACTTTCTGTCCTTCCATTTACCATTGCTGTTTCAGCATTTTCCCATGTAACGCTATTGACAAAACTGGTTGCTTTCCAAGAAGGACAACAGGAATTGATTTTGGGGTAAGATTTACAAACTACACGTAGATCATAACAAACTGCTAATAAACTGCCTTCTGTTTCTAATGGGTTGTAAACAAAGTCTGATTTATCCTCTGTGTA
Organism: Sapajus apella; assembly: GCF_009761245.1. Classification (NCBI taxonomy): domain Eukaryota; kingdom Metazoa; phylum Chordata; class Mammalia; order Primates; family Cebidae; genus Sapajus; species Sapajus apella. The sequence goes on along the minus strand of NW_022437011.1, from coordinate 4,108,533 downwards.
AAGTAGACAGATGGAGAGGGTACCCCGAGGCCCTTGCAGACACCTATTTAAGAGTGAAATGCTCTACTACTGCAGGAAGCAGAGCAAACATCCTTCTTACAGTAGTTTTGCAAGAATGCAAACAGAGGGTCAGACAAGAAACACCTGAAAATGGTATTCCTGTGATCTGCATATGCTGGGTCAGATCTCTGCTACTGAGGTGTCTCTATTTGTTTGTTTCCCTCCTGCCAGACTTCAGTTTGAGTGCTAGCTTTGCCAACAATAAGACCTTGGCCAAATTACTGAAACTGTCTTAGTTCCTTATTTAAAGAAAGCGAGTGATGTGCAACTCAAGTGAGACAACTTACAGAATGTGCAAGTGATTTTCAAATGGTAAAGCACTCTTCAAATGTTGCTTATTGTATTAGTCTGTTCTCGGGCTGCTAATAAAGATATACCCCAAACTGGGTAATTTACAAAGAAAAGAGGTCTAATTGACTCAACGTTCCATATGGCTGGGGAGGCCTCATAATCATGGCAGAAGGTGATTGAGGAGCAAAGTCATGTCTTAAATGGCGGCAGGCAAGAGATCTTGTGTAGGGGAACTCCAGTTTATAAAACCATCAGCTCTTGTAAGAGACTTCTTCACTACCATGACAGCAGTAAGGAGGAAACTGTCCCCATGATTCAATTATTTCCACCTGGCCCCGCCCTTGACATGTGGGGATTAATTACATTTCAAGGTGAGATTCGGGTGGGGTCACAGCCAAACCATATCACTTATTATTATTATAGGCATCATCTTTCAAAAGTCTCTACCAATTGAATGATTAATGATTTGTTATTAATGATTAGCCTTCTTTCATAATTTGACAGCTCAAAGTTCCATTTGTTAGTTCCAGAATATAATGGTTTTTAGCTGTTGTACTTTCTAGCAAACATTGCTATTGGTAGCTCAGTGTAGGTTCCATTTTTAGGAAATAAAGTCAGCACAGTGGACTTGAATGAATGCTGGTTTGAAGTTAGTAGTTTGCTAGTTATGGTTTAAGGTTGGAGCGCAACTTGTTACCATTCTGAGCAAGTCATTCTCCTCTCTGAACCTCGGGATAGATTAAATAAGGCAATGCCTACACATTAACACTTTTTCCTGCCCTTCATTTCTCAACCAGCTTGAAAAAATACAGTGAACTGTTTCTCACCTATAATTCACAAGAGTTGGGATTTTCTAGTTCATCTAATTTCCTAATTAATTAAAATTAAAATTTTGGGGGCCAGGCATGGAAGCTCACACCTGTAATCCCAGCACTTTTGTAAACCATGACAGATGGATCACTTGAGGTCACGAAGTCAAGACCAGCCTGGCCAACATGGTGAAACACCATCTCTACTAAAAATACAAAAAATTATCTGGGTGTGGGGGTGTACACCTGTAGTCCCAGCTACTGGTGAGGCTGAGGCAGAATCGCTTAAACCTGGGGGGTGGAGGTTTCAGTAAGCCGAGATTGCACCACTGCATTCCAGCCTGGGTACAGAGCAAGACTCTGTCTCAAAATGAATGGATAAATAAAAATTTAAAAATTAAAATTTTGGGAAGCATTTTGGGAAGATTAATTCATATCATTTAAAGAATGATATGAATTATCCATTTAGGGGATATTTTAGAGTTTAATCAAAACCCTCTACTTTTATGAGGTTGGATATTTATATGTATCATTTACACAAATTTTATGTGAGACTTATATTGTTTCATTACTGAAGTTATTCAGGTAACTTGTGTCAATGTATGGAATATAGGGTCAATCTTCACATATATTTACTGAGTATTACTATTTCCCAACTGCGTTCCTAAATTAGGGAAGAAGAGAGAGATTTTCTATGATTGACATTGTGCCTGATAGGGTAAGATTTGAGTTGTGCTTAGTTACATGATTTATAATATCATAAGTGTTCACATATGTTTCTTATTGTAGGTAAGATATTTGCTATCTGATGTCAGGCCCAGCAATCTTGTTCAAGAACACAAATTTAGAGAAAAAAGTCAGAATATTTCCAGGAATAATTATTGTAACAGAAATTTTGAATGCTGTAATATTTTAATTCCTCAAACCTAAGTATTGCCTGATGTAGCAGAATGAAAATACTTCCCACTTTAACGTCAAAATATCTCTTAATAAAACTAATTCTACAGCAGAAGCATATGATTATCACAAAAACTTTTTGTGCCCCGTTCTAGTCTTGTTATAACTCTGCTTTTGGGGTGTTATAAATCAAGACTATAAATAAAGATGTAACTTTTATTTTTTCTGATTTAGACCAAGACATTCAAGTACTTTATTTATCGACAGAAATGAAGAAATAACTTACTAATAAACAGCACTGAGATGTTTATTTTCCTCAAATGAATGGTGATGTTATAAATTTAGAATTGAAGTCCTCAAAGGTTGGAAATGTTACACTAAGTGGGATCTTCCCAAAACTCTCCTACTTTTGTGATCTTTAAGGTCTACATTCTGACAACGAAAGCAATCAAGGTGGCACAGACCTCCAGGTTTGGCTACTTAAAATACTATTATTGGAAAATAACGTTCTCACTAAAGGCGGTCAGGATTCCAGATTGATTAAGTTGGGTGGTTTACATGTCTAAGTACAAGAGTCTTATTGAGTGCAATATATAGATATTTATTTTTCAAAATGTTATAATGAGTTTAGGTATCAATGCCTTGCAGACAAAAGAAATTTGAGATGTCTGCTTTATAAGAAAATTCTATGCATGGAAATTTAATGTATAGTTCAGGAAATTTAGTTCTGAACACTACCTTAGAACTTCCTTTACAGAACGTTAGATTTAAGATGGTAAGTGTCTTTGTCTAGTAAACATGAAGTTGACGATTAAGAGCTTGGACTTTGGAGTGATAAAAGCCCACAATCAGATACCGGCTCTCCCACTTACAAGATGTCTGAACTTGAACCAGTTACTTTTCTAAGTTAATAATCATCACAAAAGAAAAAGAGTGATAAGAGTGGCAGCTACCTCACGTGATTGTCACTAGGATTTAATGACATCATGAGAGAATCACAAGTCTTAACTAAGACCCAAGATGTAACAGATGCTGTAAATCAAAGAAAGAAACTGGATTAAAATGTTTTGAGAACCAGTTTCATGACCCTTGGGCCTTTCACTCAAGGATCTTTAAACAAGATGTGAGATATAAAACTTCTGCAGGTGAAATGGAGGGTTTTGTTTAAGTGATATGGGGAAAGATGGTTTGGAGGATGGCAGGTCACACCTGCTCCTTAACCCTCACCAAGGGGAAGGGGCTCTGCTCACAGCTGCCAGGTGAGTGGCTTGAATGAGCCTGCCGGGGAAAGCTTAATATGAGTCTCCCAGAACTTTAGAGGCAACAGACTTGAGTCAGACTCTCACCAAGAAAAAAATAAAGGGCAGTTGAGAAATGCACGAGCTGCTTTCCTGGGACTGCGGAGGCGAGGCGCTGCGGTATCTGCAGGGTAACTGCATTCTCTCATTTCTCTAGCAAGTCAAAGGATACGTGAGCTTCCCCACGCATTTATGCCACATGAGGAGTGTTTTAGCTTATGCCCAAAAGTGCCACCTGGAAGAGGCTACGGGACTTTATCCATATGAGTGTACGTGGATCGTTCTCCCAGAAAACCAGCAGCACAGCAAGGAGTGGCTGGCCAAAGCGTGACATTGCCCAGTTCATAAGCGGAACAGAGGCCCACAGAAGAGCCTCTGAAGAGCCCACAAAAATGTCCACAAGGTAAAAGAGTCAGCTTTGAACTTATTTTTCATGTGGGTAATAGAAGCTTCACAGAAGAGAGCTTGAAGCCCTCTTGAAGCAGCATGAGTTCAAGCAATACCTTCTCAGTCCCACTGTGCCCCTCCCCTTTCCAGTGCTCCAACTTCAAAGAGGGAAATGGAGGGTGAGAAAAAGGATGAGAAGACATCCCTCCCCACTTAAATCAAGTTATGAGCTCTGATCATCCTCTGAGACTAGATAGCCTAATTTCTGAAATTAGACTGTGATTTAAAGAGATTGCAGGACTTTCTAGACTGACCAGAGAAGTCATAGCCCCTGCTCACTTTCCACCTAGGGTAATAGAAAGACTAGGTCTAGTATTTACATTTTAAAGAGAACAATGGAAAATGAATATAAAGGGTTTTGCTTCATGTTCCATGAGCTGAATTTGTTCAACGTACAACTGATTATTGGTAGAAACAGCTCTCTCTCCTTTTTTAATCAACTGGAACCTTACTTGCTGGACACCAGACTTTATTTGTACAAGAAAGTGATGCCTTCTTTTGAGTCACACTTCTAACCTACCATCCTGGCCTTAGCCAAATTCCACTATTGGTAAGGAGTGCTTGTTACACAAACACAAATGTTATATAAGGCCAAACAATATGTAAAGTGGGAACCTAGGCAGCAACAAGATGTAATGTCTAATTATAGAATCAGAATGCAAGACATACACTAATCACAGATAGACAGAAGAAACTGGAGACTTATTGCCATTACATACATAACAAAAATGTATTGATTATCAGAACACTGTGAAACCAGACTGCACATTGCTGGAGGTTAGGGAACTGTGACCAAGGGCTTGGTTATAGCCTCGTTCCTAAAGGACAACCCGATTTCATGATTTTTTTTTTTTTTTTTTTTTTTTGCCGGGCCTTTGCTTGTTTATTTTGTTTCCCGACTCTTCTCATGGGATTCAGAGCCGCTGAGGGGTGGGGTGAGTCCGGGCAAGGAGTGGAGGTCAGGTGGAGGTGCGGACCACATAAACAGCGTCACTGCACGCATCACTACAGGCGGCACGATGAACAAGGACCACATATGCCAAGCACGGCACAACAGGAGGCCACGTCAGTCACAGACACAGACGTCACGGCAAAAGTGGGGAAGTGGGAGACCACTGGCCTTCCATGTGCAAAGGATTCTGGGAAGATGGGTGGAGTTTGCATATTTAAAAACAGCTGTCAGAGGCAGGAAACTGGGGAGGGGTCGCTGGGGGAACCGAGGGGTCCTGGAAGTGGGAGGAGCTCCCAAGGTATTGAATGGGGTTGAGGGGAGCTGGTGAGGGGAAATCCTTGTGGGGCTAGGTGTTGGGTGGCGTTTGAGGATGTGGATATGAAATTTCTTTTAACAGTTGATTGAGAGCACTCCCCAGGCTGGAACCTGGTAGTTGTGCTGATGAACCTGCCCTGCAACCCCAGGGCTTTCCCCATCGACACTCAGCACAGTTGAATTTCCATAAACTTTTGGGCAACTTAGAAGCAGTATGGAGGGACCACAGCAGGCCTGTCATCTTTTATTTTTTATGTTGTTATTATTAACAATTTGCATTTCTTTATTGACATTAGTATGTTATTAGTAACAATTTGCATTTCTTTATTGAAATTTTAAAAATAATTTATCATCAATTTGCATTTCTTTCTTTTTTTTAATACGTATATGTTTTATTGCACTTTAGGTTCTAGGGTACATGTGAAGAACATGCAGGACTGTTGCATAGGTACATACATGGCAATGTGGTTTGCTGCCTCCATCCCCATCACCTACATCTGGCATTACTCCCCATGTTATCCCTCCCCAACTCCCTACCTCCCACTGTCCCTCCCCTAATTCCCCCCACAGACCTCAGTGGGTGATGCTCCCCTCCCTGTGTCAAGTGTTCTCATTGTTCAACACCGGGCAGGCCTGTCATCTTTGTCTTGAATGCTCTTCTCTCAGCTTTCTGGAATCCCCTGGCATAATGAAAGCTAAACTTCAAGCTCCCATGTCACGCTTTGTCTTCATAATCAGAGCTTAGCATAGTGATTGGCACTTCGTATGTTCTTGATAAATCATAGCGTGGGTAGGGGAAAGGATCTTATCATTATTGCAACTCTTCTTGAAGAGCAAACCTCATACAAAGAGTTGGTGAAGAGAAATATTGTCTCCAAAATGAGCTGTGGCTTTCTTTCACATGGGGAGGCATTTTAATATAATCATAGATCACTACAGCTGGAAGGCCCAATAAGGTAATATATTTCAGCCCTTCACAGTATCCTAGACCACTAATGCCTCATATCATATAGGCCCAAATTCTTCAGATGAAGCTGACCAGTACAGAGATCATCCCTGTCCCTTCAGGTCTGGAAGCGTATTACAGATATATCCTACTGCAAAATCCCCGATCAACTAAAATGTAAGCTTGCTAAGCTAAATTAAGTGTTAGGATACCACCTGATCAAAAAAAAATTTACCTTATCTAAATACTAAAATAATGTTGGTTCTTATTCAAATATAAATTAACACTTGCACAGAGTACATTTAAAATAATTCCAATGATAATTGCATTGCAAAAAACATATCAGATATATAATTTTTTTTAAAAAATAACTTTTTCAACTTCAGAATGTGAAATACCAAAATACTTTTTCTTAGAGAATAAAATCATGTGGTATTTACTTATATGTCTATTCCTTTGAGTTGCATTACTTTTTTTCCTAAAATGAATATAAATTTAATATATAAGAAGGTAAAAGTTATAATTATATACTTTTTCCTAGAAGCAGGAAATTTTGCTCACTTTTAAAATTCACCAGAATATTAAAAAATATTTGTTTTATTCTGATTTATCCATTGAGCTTGGTAATTTATTTGTTACTCAGTGAAAGAAAATAATTACACAGAAATTATTATACAGAAATCATTCTAGTAAAGATGGCCAATATTAGTTCTAGATTTTATGATTCTATGAAAAGCTTTCCTTCAGCAAAGCAGAAGAAAGTGTTTTCTTTCTAGCTCTAGGGAAAGCCTGTAAGCTATAATTAAGTATTGAATTAATGCTACTAGTTTAGAATCAATGGTCAGTATAATCAATATTTGAGCCTTCATAAAGTATGGGGACAGGCATCAGCAAAACTGCTGGCAAAAAAACAGAATTCAAGATGAACTCCATTTGCTGTTCTATGTTGTAACCTTAACAATAAAGGGGATGACAGTATTAATACTGGCCAAATAAAAGGTCCAGCTTAAGATTCCATTTACACACACACACACACACACACACACACACACACACACACACAGAGAGACTCTACATTAAAAGACAAAAGCTTTGGCACTATAAAATCACACTGCTAACTAGTGTACTATTATTTATATACTTCATATTTAATAGTGTTTTATTATTTGCTACTTTGATATTGCTTTATCTGTGACCTTCTTTCTTTGTTCTCCATAAGCCCTGTGGAATATATATATATATATATAAAATTATTGTATTGTATCTTTCAGTAGATTTTTTGTGGGACTTTGGCCGGGTTGCAATATGCTCCTTAAGGTAATCAGAGACATCCTGAGCTGTCACAAAATCCCTGATGCTTGTTTATTCAATGCAACTACAGTGCAGGACAGCCCCCTCTCAATGCTTGCCTTCCAGGATTACACTATCACTGTGCTATCTTTATAAGTCAACTCATTGTTGGGCTCTTCTGCGGGAACGAACAAGTTGTTCTCATTCCTACCTTCCTACATAATCATTCGAGAAATACTTGTTAAGCATTACTATGTGCCAGGTCTATGGGAAACAACTAATGAAGTCTAGCTCTCATGAAGTTTGCAATCTTGTGAGGGAAGACAGGCAATGACAACAAAAAATAAATTTGAAGGCTAGCAGTTGACAAGTGCTAAGAAAAAAAGTCCAGCAAGATAAGGGAATAGAGAGATGGGGGTTAATTAATGCAGCATGATCAAGAAAGTAGATTGTTGGTGCTCAATAAATGCTTATCAGGTACATGAATGAACAGCACTGTGTAATCTTACATTTGTTATCTCAGTTGGTCCTTCAAGAAATGTTAGTCCTTCCTCCAGGCACTTCCTTTTTAACTTGAGTTGTTAATCATCCCTATGCTATTTTAGTGTTAGAACTGAAGAAATTATTGAAATGTAATTACTAATGACTTAAAAAATATCTAGCACAATACTCGGCACATAGTAGACATTTTACAAGGCTGCTTGATTTACAGCATTGAAAATCTGAAATAGAGCCGAATTTTGACTCAGCTTCAGAATTCCACACAGTTTCCCAATCTGCAATGTTTGGCTTCTTCCCTGTGAGAAGCCTTCCAAATAGTGATTGTAATCATAATCAACTTTACTGAGTAAAGTTTATTAAAATCAGTTTATTCTATGTTAGTTCTTTAAGTCATCATCTTATAAATCCTCACACTGACACTGAGAGAAGTACTCATGTGAATGCTTTTTGCTTTTTTTGGATTGCCGAAGGTGCGACAGGCTTTGAGCCAACACTGTCTGACCTGAGACAAGCCAATGATCACTCTCACACACATTATCTAAATAAAGCTTATATTATCCACTTAATTTGAAATGACTTTTATTCACAAGGCTGATTAACCTCCTAAAGACACCAAAATTGAGGATGGTACTTGAATAGCAGTATTTGAGTGGGTGTTTGTGGAGGAGAAACCTTTTCATTAGAATCTGTGCATCCCTCACAATAAAATGCAGGCATTAGACTTTGATCCCAAAGGAATCTTATAGCCCTGTTATTTTTACAATCTCTACGGTTCACTAATAGAATTAGGTTGAGGTTTGACAAGACAGAAACCTAGATTAGTAATTTATCCTTACTGTCTCTCCATTATCCAGAAAATAGTTCATAGATAGGCTGCTTGATTGGATAGTTCAATGCTGCCTTGAGTTTTTATTCGAGAATGCTCCACAGTACTGAATATCCTAGTGAGTGTAGGGAATCTGCCAAGGAGATTTGTCTTCCTTCTCTTGTTTTTGGTCTAGGGTATTACATTTTGAGTTGGCTCTGGTTTCCTTGTGAATTCTCCGGAGCTACCAGAAGGTCCTTGAAGCCCTTATCTTCTTAATGGTGTTCTTCTCCAAAAGGCTCAGCCTTGAAAAACAGAACTGAAAAATATGCTCCTCTGTGAAGGCTGGCATTTTTCCAAGGCTAATCAGAAGACTGAATCCAACAACCCTCCCCTGCAGCAATCAGCTAGCTAATCAGCTTTCTTTCCCCTCCCTCCCTCCCTCTCTTCCTCCCTTCCTTCCCTCCTTCCTTCCTCCCTCCCTCCCTCTTCCTTCCTTCCTTTCTTCCTCTCTCTTTTTAAAGCAAGTTGCTTCATTTGTTTCTTAGACGGACAAAAATCAAATAAATGAACCAACACAGCAAATTGGCCTGTTTCCAAACGGCAGCTGAAGATACTGAGGAAGAAACCCAGGATGGCTAAAGAATTATTTTTCCAGCTGTGCTTACCAAAAGAAAACAAGTTTTCTCTGGCCAGCTGTGTCATATTTCATGATGACATAAGGCACTATGTCTATAAGAAGCCACCAGCTTCTAACATGACCCTTTATGTGACATCATTAAGATCACACCCAGATTCTTTAATGTTCATTGGGCTTCTTTGAGGTTAATAAATAAATTGCCAAAGATTCTCCAAGGCCAAGTGAGGCCTAGGCCACTTCCATTTTGGAGTCTCCAGTTGCGTTAAAAATGAATAAGAACCCAAAATAATTCTCTGAAAGGTGTTATATATTTTAAACCCATTATACCTATTAATACTGTTTTAAAGCAAAGATGCAGTGCCATATCGGTGTGCTCTTCACAAAAATAATTAAAATATTTATTATATAAAATCAATCACTTATAAGCTGTTTAATGGTACAAAATTTAAAGATCGGTACAAAAATGTAAAGATTCAAAATGGATGATGGATGTCTTTGAGTCCTGTTACAGTATATCTGTGAATGTACCCAGATCCTTATGTAGATATAATATAAAAGTTAGGAAATAAGGTCTGCCTTCAGCCCCTATCATAGGTTCTGTAATCTGCCATTGAATACTTCTTGAACACCAGATTCTAAGGGAAAACACAAACAAACCAACCTTGGGGAATGCAACTTAGATCTACACTAACAAACACTTTACCAATGATCTGAGGACAGCATGTCAGCAAAATATTAACCAGTACAAGAAAATCTTATTTTTTTTATTGCATTTTAGGTTTGGGGGTACATGTGAAGAACATGCAAGATTGTTGCATAGGTACACACATGGCGGAGAACTCAAGATCTATTATTTTAGGTTTCCAAACCTTTGAGTTTTGTTGGATTCTGCTTGATTAACCACTCCTTGCTTTATTAACAGAAAACGCCAAAAACCATGAAGCCTTGACTTGCTATCTCTGTATCATCACTGTAAAAACTAGCAATTGTCTTTGCTTTCACTTACCTAGAATTGTCTTAGCATCCATCCAGTAAGACAAAGATGCCCATCCTGCCCTAATCACTCCAGCCCACCATGGAGGTTTCAGCTCTTATGTTTGATTTTTATGGACTTTTGTACTCTCCCCCTTGGTTGTCAGCAATTCTATTTATCACATCTGCCACTGAGCCTGCAAAGAATAGACTCTTGTCTGCTCTGTACTTTCTTATTTCTTGGGAGATTAAAGATTAAAGAACTAACTTTGTTGGCTGTATCTCAGAAAAAGACACAGACATCTTTGGGACAATGTTATTATGAATACATGATACAGGGCATTAACTTTAGTGTCTGGACTTCAGTGAATTTATTTTTGTACTTTTGCTTCACCAGAGACTCTCTGAGCCTCAGATTCTTCATCCATAAAATTATACACAGAACTTTGGTGAAGATGAGTATATTTATATAGTGTCACAGAAACAGATGTCATGGTTTTATAGTAGGACAATATTATATATAATTACACAACTAATATACACAAATATTTACAATTATTATTGTTTCTGATTATTAGTGGTATTGGAGATAGAAGTTTCCATATAGCTGAATTCTGGGAAGATGAGATCAAAGTTTGTAATTTTGAGAGAATAGGATCCAAGTTGGAAAAATCCAAAAGTCAATATGCATTTAGAAAGAACTGGACTTTTGCATGCATCAGACTCAGCCAGAGGAAATAGGTATACTTTCTTAAGATTCTTTTGAGCATTCCTGCTATCCTGGCATTGCAGGGCTTGACCACACTTCCAGGACTGCTTAATGGCTTTTCATTCAGACATGCAAAGTAGAGGTATTCCCTCATCAAATTCTCTCCTAGATAAAGCTTGATGACCTGGGTTGTACTCATGGATGAAAGACAGGAATAGAGTTAACGCAAAGTCAGAATTTCAGAACAATTTTCTGTAGCCAACTGCCCTTCTGGGACTTTAGGTTCCCTTATGCATTATAAACTAGAGTTTATGTATAAACAAATGAATGTATATAAATATAATTATATAAAACATATAAATAGTAAATATGTAAGACATAATATATAACATAAAATTTTATATTTATATAGCATTTATCATGGAGTCTGAAACATGGAAAGTACTCCAGAAACATAGCTTGTTCCATTACTGTAGAATTAAATACTCACCAAAGCATCAATCTGTTATACAGCTCTGTGTTTTCCTCCATTTTAGCATAGTATCTTCATTCATTCATTAGTATTAAAACACACACCTTCATTTTTCTAAAAATGATTATTACTCAGAAATTCTCATCTACATAACATTGGAAACATTATTATTGTTCACATATTTATTATGCTAATTTAAAAATGAAGTCACCAAATAAGCCAGTGCCCAAAAGTTAGTTCTTTAAGGCTGGAGAGTGAAATTTTCTCCTAAAGTCTTCACCAGAACCAAACCTCCATGCAGAGGAAGCTGTCTGTGTGTCTAAACCTTGCTGATGATCAGCTGAGCTCGAATGTCTCTCTCCCACTCTCCCACATACCATAGTACCTTATTATTATTATTTTCTAACCCAGTGAGTCATGAGAAGCTTTTTTAAAAAGCCAAGATTCCTTTAAACTTTGGCAGTGCCATGGTGCAATCAAAGAAGGCTGACCAGTACTAAGCCATTCCACTGAGCTTGGCCAGACAATCAACCCACAGAAATGACCTGCTCTTCATTTCTCAGTGGCGAATAAAGGTGGAAATCATCACACATATAAACATCCCCACAAGAAAAATGCTTCAAATATCACTTCTACCTAGCCAGCAGGAGTTTCTGTTCTGATGGTAAATTAAACCAGTTAAGGAATAAAAATTACAACACTGGGCACAGCTGGGCCCGAAAACTAAGGATTCAAGCAATAACAATTGGGAATTATCAAAGATGTAAATAAACAGAAAGAGGCTGACAGTTCTGATGCTGTCTCAGGGCTACTTGGTCTGCCTCAGGACCCCATTTTAAGTCATATGAACAATTTCTGTAGCCTGCTACTAGTCTTCTTTCCAGGCTCTTGTGTCCTGCAGAACATCTTCCAGGTGCCATCAAAACTGCTACCTGAGAGAGTCTCCACTCAGAATCAGTAAGTGACTTCCTTTCACCAGATTCCTTACATTTTATTTAAATTGCCCCAGCATTTAACCTCAGCGTACTTTTTTTTTTTTTTTTTTAATTGAGACAGAGTCTCACTCTGGCCAGGCTGGCATGCAGTGCCACGATCTTGGCTCACTGCTCCACCTCCCGGGTTCAAGGAATTCCTCCGCCTCAGCCTCCCGAGTAGCTGGGACTACAGGCCTGCAACACCATGCCCGGCTAGTTTTTTGAATTTTAGTAAAGACACGGTTTCACCATGTTGGCCGGAATAGTCTCGATCTCCTGACCTGGTGATCCACCCGCCTCAGTCTTCCAAAGTGCTGGGATTACAGGCAGCCTACCTTTCATAGGCTTATTGTACCAGACTACTTCCCTCATGCTATGTTCCAGCCAAATTGAACTCCCACTGTTTTCTCCTATATGCCTTGTGTTTTCCTGCCTTTGTATCTTGGCATAAGCTACCTACTCTGTCTAGAGTGTGTAAACACAAAAATCCAATCAAAACTGGTTTGTTTAACTATTTACTTGCTGGCATATATTCTTCAAGGTGCATCTAATGTGCTGCCTCTTCCAAGGGGCCATTTTCCCATATTTTATTATTTATAACAATAATTGGGAACATTGACTGAAAGACTGAATGCTGAGACTATACCAAGCACTCTGTTAAAGGTTTCATAGACTTATCTAACAAAATGAGAGAAGTATGACATAGTATTGTAGAGTACAGAATGCCAGGGTTCAAATCCTGGCTCTACTGCTTATTGGCTCTACGAACTTGGGAATTTATTTACATTCCATGTCTTCATGTGTGAAATGTGGGTGATTATAATACAGCTAATACCTAACAAAGTTATTACAAGGATTATGTGAAATAATGTATATAAATTCCACAGAATAGTTGTAATTATAAATACCTGATGCTGTTATTATAGTACCTCACAATATGCTACAAGATAAATGTCATCATTATTCCTGATACAGAAGGTAGAAAGAAATTATTTAGGCAGATCGTGAGGGTAAAAGAATCTTTGGTGGAATTTCCCTTTTAACAAAAAGCAGCCCCAAATCATTTCTTTTCTAACAAAAAGCAGCTTGAAAAATTGAACTGCAGACATAGATAAGCAAGCTGGAAGCTTGCGCATATGAATACTGGCAGCTGTGCCAATAGAAACGGGCTACCTGAGGGCCAGGTACTTTCAACATGTCCTCCCTTTTCTTTGTCACCACATGTACAGTAAAGGAACAGACAACAGGGCACTAGCCAGATAGAGAACCATCTGCATAATAAAAGGTTAGGGTGGGGGTGGTTAGGGTAGCCCTAACCAGTTTTTCATACCTTATGCAAATAGCACACTTGGTCTGACCTATTTTTCGTGCCCTGGCTAAGCCAGACACTGCCTCCCCAAACTCATCCATAAAACCCCTTGCATTTCGCTGTGAACCTGAAGACCTGCTTGGGACCCCTGTCTCTGCAAGACAGAGCTTTTCTCTTTCTTTTGCCTATTAAACCTCCACTCTTTTTTGAGACAGAGTTTCACTCTTGTTGCCCAAGCTAGAGTGCAATGGTGCTATCTCAGCTCACCACAACCTCCGCCTCCTGGGTTCAAGTGATTCTCCTGCCTCAGCCTCCTGAGTAGTAGGGATTATAGGCATGCGCCTCCATGCCCAGCTAATTTTATATTTTTAGTAGTGATGAGGTTGGTCAGGTTGGTCTCAGACTCCTGACCTCAGGTGATCCGCCTGCCTTGGCCTCCCAAAACGCTGGGATTACAGGCATGAGCCACTACGCCTGGCTAATTCTCCACTCTTAACCGCACTCTTTGTGCATCTGCATCCTTAAATTCCTTGGCATGAAACAGCAAACCTTGTTTATTACCTCAGACGAATGATGCTGCTTCATTCACATTTAAGAGATGAGAAAACTAAAGCTCAAAAAGGTTGAAAACATGTCCAGAGTTATATGGCTGATTTGTGACATCTAGAACACACACATAAATTTGTCAATTTGAAGCCTCTGATCCTCTGCAATATAGACAGGCTGGTTGTCTGTTTTTGATCTAGGAATTTTCCTTAGGGAAAGAAACACAGCAAAAAAATATTTGCTAACATTTATTGAATATTTACTATGTGCCAGGCATAGTACTCAACACTCTTCATCCATTCTCTTAATTCTTACAGCAGAGTTAGAAAAAGGAAACCCTTTTTAATCTTTATTTTATAGAGGAAGAAACTTTGCTTTAGAGAAACTTGTTCTGTCACACAGCTTACATGTGACAGAGCTAGAAGTCAAACCCTGGCTCTTACCTAAAAATATATCCTGCCTAGCAGAAGTTATTCCCTTACTCCTCTTTTCTTCCAGTTCTCTTAGATATATGCAACTATGTAGCTACTACTACGTCACTTGATACTTTCTGAGTTGTGCATATATCACACATTCCTGTCAACCTGCCAGTCACCTGAAGAGTAGGACCCTGCCCTATACACCATTGCCTACCTAGAAATTTCTTCCAAGTAGTGAATGCCTTATAAATGTTGGACAGAATTTAAATTAATGCTGGAAGTTGGATTATGAATAATCATCAAATGGTGCATGAAACTATTTTGTATATATGTTAACACTTTAAATTATAATGACGACAGGCTGGAGTCCATTCCTCTGCGGATAACTCATGAATGGGAAAAAGCTGTTGCAATAGTTGGATTGAGCTGGTTACCTTGCCCCACACTTACTAATGTTTTTGTTTGTTGGTTTGAGTTACCCATTTCAAACCAGTTTCCCCAACTATAAATAGAAGATAAGAATAACATTTCCCTTTTAAGTGTGTGGATAGGATTAAATGAGATTATTCTTGAAAACTTCTTGGGATCGTGACTCACACATGGTAAGCACTCAGTAAAGTTTGCTTCATAAATAAAAAAACTTATTTTTAAAAAGTCAAATAATTACAGAATAGCTCCTTATCATTCTAGCAATTAATCCTCTAGATCTAACATCTTCCTTAGGAAAGATCACAACCACTGTGAAATAAACTTAAGTGAAGATGAGGGAACAGAAAATAAATCACTCACTTAGGAAAGGCGCCCTGAGAGGGCCAGGTGTGACAGGAATGGCAGGAGGGGCCATTTTGTGGTAAACAGCAGCATTCTTCACCCAAGGGACACAATCTCCATGGGATCCCTTTGTGTTGTTAAGATGTGTGATAAAGGCCCCATGGGGAGGGTTTGCCTTCGTTCTCCAGTCTCATTGAGAGATCACATGTTATACTTACTTATTTAGAAACTCTCATCTCTAATTTGTTAAGAGCTGCAAGATTAAGACTGATGTAAAATCTGAGAGCGAATAAGAAAAAATGAGTAAGCACACCAATTTCCCAAGGAAGATACCACTTATGGTGCCAGTAAATACAAACACACACACACACACACACACACACACACACACACACACACACACTAAAGAAACCTATATTACAGCCAGGCACAGTGGCTCACACCTGTAATCCCAGCACTTTGGGAGGCCGAGGCGGGTGGATCATGAGGTTAAGAGATCGAGAGCACCCTGGTCAACATGGTGAAACCCCGCCGTCTCTACTAAAAAATACAAAACTTAGCTGGGCTTGGTGGCGTGTGCCTGTAGTCCCAGCTATTCAGGAGGCTGAGGCAGGAGAATTGCTTGAATCCAGGAGGCGGAGATCAGAGATTGCAGTGAGCCAAGATTGCGCCACTGCACTCCAGCCTGGCGACAGAGCAAGACTCTGTCTCAAAAAAAAAAAAAAAAAAAAGAAAGAAAGAAACCTATATTACATGAAATTGCAGCATTTGAAGGTTTCTGACTATTATGAACTGCATTGTGTTTTCCCAAAATTTATAGGTTGAAGCCTTAACCCCTATCCCAATGTGGCCGTATTTGGATATTTGGAGATGGGACCTTTAAGAAGGTAATGAAGGTTAAGGAAGTTCTTGAGAGTGGGATCCTAGTCTGATAATAGTGTTATCCTTATCAAGAGAGGAAGGAACATCAGAGATCTCTCTCCTAGAGCACAGAGAGGAGGCCATTGACAAGTCAGCAAGAAAGGCCTCCCCAGAAACCAACCCTGTCATAACCTTGATATCAGACTTCCAATCTACAGATCTGTTGAGAAAAAAAATCTGCTACTTAAGCCACCAAGTCTGTGGTTTTATCCACGAACATTTGTATTAAATTACTTCCCATCCACCTGTAAAAGTGATGGTTATATTATGTTCCCAGTTAAGAGTCAGGATGACTTTAAAGAGATGGAATTTTTATGTCACTTTCAAGTCAAAGAGTCTGTTTGGGAGATGTAGTTTGGATTTCATGCTTCGGACAAAAAGAAAAATTAATTACAACCCCCCCACCCCCACATGTCCCTTGTTTTGTAAAGCATCTCTTTATTAGGAGTCTCTTCCGTAAGTACCTCCCTCTAGACATTAAGCATGGGCACAGGGCCACAGGGAGACAAAGACGAGCCACACAGCCAAAAGCAGTGTGCGCTTAGCAATAACACAGGCTCTTTGTTAGAGAAATTTTACTCTTTTTCCTTCTGAAATTCTTTCCGGTTGAAAACGTTTTTACAATTCCATCTCCTTAGGCCAGCCACGCTTGGGACTTTTTGGTCAAGGAGTGGAGCATAAAGCTGTGGCCTGCCCTGATGGATGAGGTTCTGTGGGACTGCAGGCTTAAGTGGAGCTGTGGCTTACATTGATAGAGAGCACTCATTTGTTTATTCTCCCTTCCAAAAAGTACTTTTGAGGATCTGGGTTAGAGCAGTTAAACAACAGCCAGAGTCTTTGCCCTCAGCTTGGAAACTAGTACTAAAATACAGACCACCATGTAAAAGCAACAAAATTAATAAATAAGAGACTTTCTGATGATGGGAAGTACTATGGAAAAGAACATAAAATGGAGTAATAGATGACTGTAAGCTGTCATTTGGAGTGAGTCTGCACTGGGATCAGGAACGCTTCTCTCAGGATGACATCTGATACATAAGGAGGAATCAGCCATGCTGAGATGGAGGAGAATTCCTGGCAATCAGTACGGACGCCCAGTCAAGGGAATTACCTTGTTTTGTTTAAAAATCTGGATGAAGGATGGAGTGGCTGGGGCCAAGAGGGGTGTTGGATCAACAGGCCCATATAGACCATGATCAGGAAAACTGAGTAGTGTATACTTAGTGCCTGAGAAATTATTGCAGGAGTTAGAGTTAAGTGAGTAACATGACCACATTTCATTTACACAAGGATCGTCTGTCTATAATACAATGACCCACAGGCCAAATTCAGCCTACAGCTGACTTTTGTAAACAGTTTGACTGGGACACAGCCACAGCCATGCCTAGTCTTTTTTTCTTTTCTTTTATTTTTTTAAAGGCAAGGGCTTGCACTGTCTGTTGCCCAGGCTGGAGTGCAATGGCACAATCTGAGCTCACTGCAATCTCTGCCTCCTGGGTTCAAGTGATTCTCCTGCATCAGCCTCCTGAGTAGCTGGGACTACAGGCGCACCGCCACGACTGGCTAATTTTTGTATTTTTAGTAAAGACAGGGTTTCACCATGTTGGCCAGGCTAGTCTTGAACTCCTGACCTCAGGTGATCTGCCTGCCTGGACCTCCCAAAGTGCTGGGATTACAGGCATGAGGCAATGCTCCTAGCCACCCAGTCATTTAAATATTGTCTATAACTGCTTTTGTGCTACAAAGGGAGAGTTGAATGGTTGTGACAGAGATCTACCTTAAGACCCACTAAACCTAAAATATTTACTACCTGGCCCTTTGCAGGAAAAGTTGGTTGTGTGGCACCAGGAGGCTGTGCAGCTATCCCTGGTGGAGGTGATCGTGGTGATGATGGCTTGGACCACGGTGCGGGGTGGCACTGTGGATACGGGGAGATAGATCTAGGACATGATTTGCAAGAAGAGCCAACTACATTTGCTGGTGCATTAAACATCAAACGAGAGAGAGGAGAGGAGTGAGAGGACTTAAAATATTTCTAGCTTTTTGGCTAGAACAACTGAGTGGATAACAAGGCCATCTGCTGAGATGGGGAGTTCTGGGGGAGGGGCAGCTCTGTGGGAAAGGTGAAAACGGACTGTTGGAGAATGTTCAGCTTGAAGTGCCTTTTTATAGGGTCTCTGTTATTTGCTGAGTCCAGCACAAGAAATTGCAAAGCAATCAATAAGTTTTGTCTCCTCCTCATTCTATTAACACAAACAAAACCCATGTGACCAATGGCATTACGGCACCTCCTTGGATGCTAAACCACAAACTCTCTCAAGGTAGGGACCATGCCTCCAACTGCTCATAATTATGTCTCCATCTCTACCCCACCACTTGACTCATAGTAGGAGCTCAATAAATATTGCTTTTGAAGTGAAGAAATAGCAACCATTTACTGAGAATTTACCATGGCCTCAGGAACAGAGTAAGGCACTTGATACAAGTTACGTTACTTAATCCTTACAAGAGTTCCTCAAGCTAGTTGCTGCTATACTAATTCTACAGATTTGGGAACTGAGGCTTCGAGGAGAGGATAAAAAGCACAGATGGCTTTCCTACGGGGTTGAGTCAGGAAATATGAATGGGTGAAGGGGGACCGTGTACTGACTAATGGCAACTGGCAGGGGAACGACCTTCCTTAAGTGGACAGTGGCTCCTCGGCTGCCACTGAGCATTGCTCTGTGCAAATGCAACCACACGACATTGCCAAGCTTGATTTTTCAAGAGAAACTAAAAATCCAGTGTATTGTATAAATAGGAAGTTTCTTATTAAATATAAATTCTTTAATGATTGCTCATTGTTCCAGAGCAAGCATTAAGGAATTCGGTCTTAGCAACTATCTCTCACAAATTCCTCAGTGTACTAACCATCTTCCTTGTGGGAGAAAAGCTTATCTGCCCCTTAGTAAACATTATTGGTGAGTCTGGTGTAACACATTGTGCCTATGTGCTCAGCAGAATGTATTTTTTTGCTAAAGATGTTTCTTGTAATAGCTAAAGGTTCCACTAGGCACTTACTTTTTGTGTCTGGAACACTGTAGCCATTTTCAGAGGATGACTAGGGTGAAACTCCAAATCATATTGTCTGAGTAGCTGATGAATTCCTGTAGTCCTCCTAATGCAATGATGCAACCACACTAACGTCACTGTGCCAACAAACCCTGTGATTTTAGAACTAAAGACATTAAATGCTTCTCCTCCCCCACTTTTTTTTTTGGAGACAGAGTCTCATTCTTTTGCCCAGGCAGGAGTGCAGTGACACAGTCTCAGCTTACCGCAACCTCCGCCTCCGTGTTCAAGTGATTCTCCTGCCTCAGCATCCCAAGTACCTGGGATTACAGGCACCTGCCACCGTGCCCAGCTAATTTTTTGTATTTTTAGTACAGACAGGGTTCCACCATGCTAGCCAGGTTGGTCTCGATCTCCTGATTTCATGATCCACCCGCGTCAACCTTCCAATCTTAGGATTACGGGTGTGAGCCACCATGCCCGGGCTCCTAGTTACTATCTTTGGTTTCTGGAGACGGGAAACTCTATGGATGGTTCCAACTTAAAATAATTTCATAAAAGGGAGATTAAAATGCTACCACTGGCTTATCTTTTCAATTTTCAGCACAACAGCCTCTAATTTGTAACATGGAAGGAGACTTAAAGCCAGAGGATGTTTAAAGCGTCCAACAAACTCAATCTAGTGAACAATTAGTGAATGACTATTATATGCCAGGATGTGTGCTAGGCCCCAGGATACAAAACAAATAAGCCATTGCCTCCACCCAGGAGCACTCTCTCTCCAGTGAGGGAGAAAGACCCGTAAAAATAATATATCGAGACACATGCTATAGTTGAAGGATTACAAAATACCCTGAAACTAAAATAAAAGGATGATTAACAATGAGGACCTGGTGTCACAGCTGAGAGAGCCTCGCTTAAGGAAAGCTACAGAGGAAAGGTTACAACTCAGCTCTCACTTTAAGGATAACTAGAGTTTGAGAATTCAAGTTATAAAAGGTGCATTTTGGATGATACAAGCTAGCAGCTACTAAAAGTTTACCACAAGTGAGGTATTATTTATTGCACTCATAACTCATTCCTCACAGCCACCCAATTAAGATTGGTTTTCAGTCTCTACTTTTTATATTAAGAAAGTGAGTCCCAGGAAGGTGAAGTCATTTGTCAGGGACCTCATAGCTAATTATTGAGAAAATCATATTCTAGTCCAAGTCTATATAACTTGAAAGTCTGGGCTTTTAAGCAGTAAACTCTACCACAAGGTAGGATAAGAAACATGTGGACATAAAATATAGTGGTTTGAGGACTAGCGATTAGGCCATTATGAGTGGAAGAGAGCTTGCATCGGGGGGCCTTGGGGGTAGGTGTACACATGAGGAGCTGCTGTGAATATGTCAAAGTAAGACTTGCAAAGTAAACTGGGTACATATTTTATGACTATAGAGTTGGAGCATTACTCCACAGGTAGCAAGGACTTCAGGGATGCTTGGAAGAATCAGAGTAACAAGATCAAGAATAAACTCATTAGACAAATCCAAGAGTTTTGAACAAAGCTTTGGAGAAACGAAATGCTAGCAAATCTCCTAGGAGGTTATTGAAACAATCCAGACAAAAGACAACCTTCTAAATAAGGATATGGCAGTGAGGGCAAAAAAGATCAGGATGCCCCACCTTTTCAGATTAAACCAATGTACATCTTATACATGTTAATTGATGTCTCATGTATCCTCGAAATCTATAAAATATATAAAGTGATGTCTCATGTCTCCCTAAAATATATAAAACAAAGCCATACCCTAACTACTTTGGGTACACATCATTGCATGGTTTGTTGGCACAGTGATGCTAGTGTAGTTGCATTATTGCAACTCAGGACCTCCTAAGCCTGTGTCACTGGCTCATTCTTAACCTCAGCAAAATAAACTTTTTAAATTGATTGAGGTCTGTCTCAGATACTTTTGGGTTCACAGACACAATAGCAACACCCATAATAGTGATACACGGATGTTAACAATAACATTTAATTTGATGTTAGGCATCATTCTTCCCAGTACCTCTGTAATTTGTCTTTGTTAATTGGTTGAAATTAACCAAGGCAGATTAACTTTTATTTTTATTTTTAATTTTTAAAAAAGAGATAGGGTCTCGCTATGTTGCCTAGGCTGGAGTGCAGCTGCTACTCACAGGAGCAATCATAGTGCACTTCACAGTGAACTCCTGACCTCAAGCAATCCGCCCAGTTCAGCCACCTGCATAGCTGGGACTATTCGTCCATGCCAATGACCCTGGCTCTTTTTTGAAAGTAACTAGTTCATCCACCAATAATGAATGACTAGGGGTTTCTGAACATTCCATGATTCTGGGATATAAGACAATTAAACACATTCCCTTTGAAGAGCCACAATGAAAATTGAGATCATTTAACTTATTCTGCATATGTATGTATATCGTGTATTGCTCTAACAAAAGGAACACAGGTTACTTGCAAATATCCATGTGAAAGTATGAGAAATAAATGAGCATATCAGTGCAAAGGGAAGGGAACAATAGGTATATTTACATTATTTTCAATGTGATTATTTTCTCTGTGATTACCAATCATTTGACTATAATGAATTAAATGGAAGTACAACTATTTGAAAGAATTATTATTCTTTTCAAAGCACCTTATAGTTTCATGTTGTGACTGAAGCATCAGAGAGAAGAATTCTATCAAAGGCAATTTGTATTTGTGTTGTCTTTACGGGAGAAATCATTTAAGTCAGTAAAAAGGTCAGTAAAAAAATGACAGAGAGGCTCCCGCCCTCACCCCTTACTCTGGTACAGATTAGAGTATTCTAACCACCCAGCCTTAGAATTATTGCAGATGTTACCTTCTGAGCTATTCAGAAAGCCTTTGTTCATGAAAAGTTCTCATGGTTATAAAACATTAAACAGAAAAGATCTTGCTTGGCATGATGTGTTGTATTTATTGTCTTTTTGTTTGAGGAATTCAAAAAGCTTTACAAACAACATCTAATAAATCTCTTCAAGACAGTGGCTCATGGGAACTCTTTTCTACTCAATGCAGACTGGGACAGGTAAATGGAGAACAGAGACTGAGAGAAGAAAAGGAGGGTGGACGGGTAGCCGCTGGTCTCTAAAGTCACCAAGAAGGTGCAGGGCTACTCACATTTATCCTCCGATAGGGCCTGTCAATATAAACAGCCTGTGCTCTGCCCTTTCCATGTGGTAGCTGCTGTTTCTAGATTTACCATCTGTTAACACAGGTGCACAACAGAGAACAAAACACCAGAAGTGCAGAGCAGAGAGGTAAAGAACAGAAGACATGAAAAATCAACAGTTAAAAAGTAGTGTCTGTGTTCAGCAGGCTGTGCTAGATGTAGTCATATTTTATAGTAGGTGCTCAGTAAATGCTTCTTTTCCTCCCCTTCACATAGTTTATGCTATTTGATGAAAGGAAGCTGTTTTTTGGTAGAGAAAAGGAAGAGAGTGCCTGTGAATTAATATGTTGCTGATCATGAAAGGAATTAATGTATGCATACATGGAGGCATGAAGGGAAAGGGAGGCATGGTGTGGGGTCATGGTCTGTTGTTACATTGTACAACAGTAATTACGCCCAGGTAGGACCCATTCCACTCACAGAAAATGTGACTGAAAAATGAAGAACCCACAGAATACAGGTAGCCACTCGGACCAAGAAAGCGACTTTCCTGCCAACCTTTTTCCTAGTAAAATGGACTATCGATGGCGAGGGAGAACTCTTCACAGGTGAAGTCACTATCTTAGTTCTTGACATTGGTAGCAGAGTGAGGTCATGATGTGGTATTAGGGAAACTCTTCTTACCCTCTCCATCCACAGGATTAAATATGGTCCTTAAATTTTTATAAATATCTAAAGAAGGCCTTCGAGAAGAAATAGCTTTTATGAGACAAGAGGGCTATCCAAATCAACTGAGTCAGGGATGGGATCTCACTGGTTGTGGAGTCTAACGGTCCTCGGTGTGAATCTAGCCTCTGCCCTTTATCCTGGGCCCGGTTATGTTATATCTGAACCCTAGTTTCCTTATTTGTGAAATGTGTGATCATAACGATATGTAGAATAATTGACTTTCAGAGCCATTGTGGTAATAATGAAATGAGATGATGCATGTGGACATTTAGCACAGTGTCAGACATGGTAAGACGTTAACACATATTAACATAGGTTGGTAGCAATCTTTAAAAATCCTGAGATGATAATGCAGTTGCATCTGAGGCTCCACATCAATCCACACAATTTTTAAAGTGTGATGATATTTGATAGAAATATGATGAGAAATTTGACATATATGGAATCAACTTCAATCCACATGTTCTGTTTCTTCTTTTTTGTCTTTTTGGAATGTATCAAGTATTAATATTGATTAACATGTTTTTAACTTCAAAATATGAGCCATGACATTTTTTAAACTCATGCTTAAGCTGTATCAGGTGCTATTTAACTTACAAAGGATAAATTTATCTATTTAAAGGTATTACATCATGGACTTTAATTTAGGTAATATAGTCAAAGGTAGTAACACACAGTTTAGTAAAGATTCAAAAAAATAATGAAGATCTCTGAAGTTTAGTTTCTCTAATGAGAACATGTAAATACTAGAGTAATCAGAATATTGTTCACTAGTTTCCAGTTTTACAACATTATGTAAACAGTTACAGAAAAGTTTGTGGTAATTTTGCAACTAAATAATTTAAATAATTTCTGTTGGTAATGAAAAGGCATAGTGAGTAATTGCTAAATGCAAATGAGGGCTAATTTTTAGGAGAGGTAAAAATAACTTCTTTTAAAATACAAAATAGGTGTTACATAGAACAAAGAAAAATAATTTGGAAAAGCTTACATAACCTGTAGTTTTTAACATATAACAAAATAAGCTTCAGGCTGTTTAATGAGTTAGCTATGACCTTCAAATCATAGAACAACTGGCTGAAATGGACTATCAGATCTTTAAAGAGGCAATAATTCCAAATGTTGGAAAATAAAAACAGTAAATCACAAAGAAAAAAGTTCAACATAATTGAATATAAAAGTGTTTTGTTTTTTGACATGAAGTTTCACTATGTTGCCCACTGTGGCCTTGAACTCCTGGGCTCCAGGGAACCTCCTGCCTCAGCTTCCTGAATAGCTGAGACTACAGGTGTGCATATCATCATGACCAGCTAAAAGAGTTTTACGCAATGAAATGCCCATTAGAACATACGCAAACATATCATATATGCATGCAAAACTAAGTCAGAAAACAAGAAATAAAAAGTCCCAAGAATGCAATTCATGGAACTATGTATAGTGCAGGTGCATTGTTTAGGGTGCACTATCTAGTGCCTCTACCACTGACCCATACACTAAGGGGCACTAGTACCCCTATTACTTACTGGAAAGTGTCTGCTTACTACTCTTAGAAACCTCTCTTGTGACCTTCTTTTATTTTTGGTGATAAAGACTTTAAGAGGCAGAAAGAGAGGCAACAAATTTTAAGAGCTATGTCTTATCTTTTGATCCGATTTCCATGGCTGGGTAAATTGTTTCCAGAAAATAATTAAGGGGAAGACTAAAAATTCATACCCATACCAGAAGATGTTCAAATCAGTGTTATCTAAAAATGAAAACAAAAGAAAATAAAGAGAGAAAGGTAGAATTTGGAAAACAGAAAAGAAAAAAAAAAGTGGGAAGAAAAAAAAAGGGAAAGGAGAAAGGGAACAGAGAGACAGAAAAAGGAAAAAAAAAAGAAAATGACCTGAATGTCTAAAAAATGAGATGGCATATCAATGAGATTATTATTTTTTAAAGGCAGTTTTGTGGACTATGCAGTCACATGAAGAAATGTTTAAGTGAACTCTGGTCTGGAGCATTCATGCACAAATTTGAGTGTCTAGTCTTCAGGCACTGGTCTGGACTTTCAGGGATATGGAAATGAACCAAGAGAATGCTAATGGTGGACAGGAAATAAACCAACTGCTAAATAAAATATCAATCAATGATAAGTGTAATATGGGTCATTAAGATGATGTGAGATTCCGGAGAGTAGCTGGTGACTTCTCTAAACTGAATGGTGAGAGGGCCTCTCTTAAAACAGGACACTTAAGCTGCGATTTGAATGACAAGCAGCAGCTAATCTAATAAGGTAAGGAAAAGCGCATGTCAAGAAAAGTATGTCTGAGGAACAGGAAGAGGAAGACAAGAGGAAGAGATCAGGAGAGAAGTTTGCAAGGTCAATTTGTAGGATTTGGAAAATTTTGACAAGGATTATGTTTAAAAGGGTCATTGTGTTCTCTGTGAGGAGAATTTACCATACAGAGGAGAGAAGCAGGCAATCCCACTGCTGGGTTACTGAGGTAGTTCAGCCAGGGGAAGATGGCACTCTACGTAGGAAGGTGGCAATAGAGATGGAAAAGTAGGGAATGTTTTGAGGCAAAAGCAACAGGATGGTTAACAGACTGAATGAGGGTTATAAGGGAAAGAAAGAAATCAAGGATAGCTCTTGGAATTGGCCTTAAATACTAATGCCATTTACTAAGATGGAGAGAAGGAAGGACAAGTTTGTGCTGGGATAGAGCACGCACATGAGTAAAGAAGTCTACTTGGCCCCTGTAAAGTTTGAAAGACCTGTAAACACATTAGTGAAAATGTTAAATCAACAATCGAGTATGAGCCTGGACTTCTGAGGGGGAAGTCAGGACTGCAGATTGGTGTTATCCTAGACGTGGGGATGTGTGAGATTATCTGGGGAGGGTGTAGCTAGAAGACAAGGAGGTCGGGCACTGAGCCTTGGTGAACACAAATATTTAGAGATGGAGTGTAGAAGAGGGACTAGAGAAGAGGCAGTCAGAGAAAAAAAACATCAGTCAGTGTGTAGTTACCAAAACCATGAAGGGAAATTCCATAATAAGAAAAGCGTGGTCCACGATCTTATCTGAGAGGTCAATATAAGAAAAAGAAAGAGAAAAATGACATTACAATTTAGCGTCAAGGGACAGAGTTTGTTAAGGCTTTGACAGATGCAGTCTCGTGAGAATGATGAGAATGGAAGCCCGACTATGGCAGCTGTGGAGACGTGTGGGGTGAGCAGGTAGAGACACCTTTGAGAGGAGAGATTTTCAACACACATTGCTATAAAGGCTGGAATATAAATGGGATGATGATTGAAAGGGATGTTAAGCTCAAATAATTTTTTTTTAAGATTTGAGGTATGAGAGCCTATTTATATGCTGATGCGAGTGATATAGTTGAGAGGAAGAAATGGATGATTCCAGAGAATGAGCAAATAATTGCAGGAGGAAAGACCTTGAGAGGTGAAAGGGATGGGATCCGGAGCCCCGAGGCTCCTTGCTGGTCCGGAAAGGTAGAGGGACGCTTTCCCATTGGGAAAAGTATGAGGTTCCTATACCAAGACACATTAATTCTAATTATAACTATGACCTCATATTTGTATTAGATAGGCTGTAAGGAAATACAAGTAACTAAAAACATGTTAAATAAGGACACAAAGCGAATCTTCTTTCTTTTAGTATCTCTTAACATCTGCTTTTATACTAAACAAATTTTTTTTTAAGTAACAGATTCTCAAAAATATTTCTAGATCAAAGTATTCCCATCAGTTGTGATTTAACAATAAAAGTGCTGAAAATATACAAAACACCTGAGCTATTATATTTTGACAATGTGGTTCTTCTAATGGTAAGCCAGCTCCTGTATTACTTCTTCATATAGTTAATAGATATCTATATAGTTTTCCTATGTGCCAAAACTGTTATAAGAATTTTATAAATAATCTGTTTAATACTGAAAATAATATTGATTATGTATGCAGCATCACTATTCCTATTTTACACATGAGGAGTCTGGGGCACAGAGAGGTTAAGCACCTTGTCCACAGTCACACAGCAAGTCAGTTACCTGAGATTCAAACTCAGGCACTCTAATGTCAGATTGATTCCTTGCCCTTCATCCCTCCACTGTGTTTTGGATATATTATCTAACTTTATGTTATAACAAACTTAGAAGAAAATATAATTATTCTATATTTAACAGCTGAGGAAATGGCACTTAACAAAGTTAGGTGAGTTTCTCAAGGTCATACTAGGTGGCTGGGCAAATATTCAAATCTGGATCTTTCTGTAAGTATATATTACTGGCACTTAACACTAGAATAAGTGTTAGAAGCAGACAGTAAAAATGTTATGTTTCATCATTCAAAAATATGAGAAATGGTATAAAAATGGATCTTTTAGTCATGAGAGTGAAAATAGTTAAATTATAATGATAATAAAAGTAATTAAACATTTAATGATATTATAAGCGTGGATTTATAAGATACTGGTAGTTACTAAGCTCAAGATTTTTGCAATCTGAATAAGTTTTATTTCATTTGAAAGGAACTTTTAAAACATGGGATAAAAATACATATGTCTTATAAATATTTCCAAAAATAACTCATGTTCATTGGGAAAAAATAGGCTTTACAGACAAGTCATAAAAGAAAGGAAGGAAAAGAGGGAAGGCGAGAAGAAAGAAACTATATTTAGAAAGGTTCTGAGGGTTTGTCGCATATAATTCTTGACGCACATACACACACACATAGATAGATACATTTGTATACAAATGGGATCATACTATGTAGATGTTTTAGTTACCTCCTTTTTTAACAAAAAGCATAATGAGAGCATGTTCTATATCAATAAACATGACACAAACCCTTATTTTTTATAATTACATTATATTCTAATGTTAGATTGCACTGCTATTCATGTAATTTTCTCCACTGTTTAAAGATTGGGCTGTGTATTAGTTTGCCAGGGCTACCATAACAAAATGCCATCAGCCAGTGGCCTAAGCAACATAGTTTATCTTCTCACACTTCCAGGGGCTTGAAGAGCAAGTCAAAGTGCTGGAAGGTTTAGATTCCCCTGATGTCTTTCTCCTTGGCTTTCAGACAGCAGATACCTTCTTGCTGTGTCCTCACATGGCCTTTTCTCTGTGGTGCACAATCTGGGTGTCCCTTTCTCTTGTTATAAGGACACATGTCATATTAGATTAGAACTCAACCCTTATGACCTCATTTAACCTTAATTAGCTCCCTAAAGGCCGTATGTCCAAATGCAGTCTCATTGAGGATTAGGGCTTCAACATATGAATTTGGGGGTAAAGGAACATAATTTAGTCCATAACAGGTTGTTTCCAAATTTTTGGTGGTACAAATCACTTAACAATAAATTATAAAGTGATTTTTATCCAATTATTTCTTAGGGACATAATCCTAACAGTGTGATGTGATTACTAGGTCAAAGGATGTATCATTTTAAGGCTTTTGATATGAATTGACAAGTTCATATCAAAAGCATTTTGGAAAACTTTTTCCTTTAAACTTCTGCCAGGAGAGTTTGAGAATGAAAACACAACCATTCTAAGGAATATACATGTGGTGTAGAATTCTCTAACCCTGAACTAAATGTTTGGCCAAGCCATCACCTCTTGACTGCCTATGGTAAAGGTTGAGTAGCCTGAGACCACTCCAGTTCCAATCACCAGACCACAGGCAGCCAGTTTGTTCACTCCTGAGTTCCATATGAATTTTGGGAGAGTAAAGGAGAAATTGTTAAGGAAGGCAGAGAGTTAGAATAGCCTGGATAGATGAGTTCAGACAGCGTGCTTCAGTGTGTTTGTTGTCTATATGCTGTTACCCCCTTTCAGTTCTTCACATGGCATTAATGGGAAGATAAAACTCCCACTTCATCCCACTGACAAAGAGAAAACACAGACAAAAGAGAGGGAACGTTCTGGTTCATCTGGGGACAGTTATATGCTGTCTTCTCTTTCTTCTGGCTAACACTGTTGAAGGAGAAGCCTTTTCCTACTCAGCATTCTTTTCATAAATAACTCGTTCTGCTGTCTCTTGTTGGGGTCAGGTTACTACAGGCTTTTGAATATCCTAGAAGCACTGCAGGAAATTAAATATGGAATCATTGCTTCTTCTTCTTTTCATTTTGTCTCTGGAGTCTGGTACTTCCACAACTGGGTAAATATTTTAATTTAGAGGTGGAGAGGAATCTGAAACTGAAATATAGAGAAGGTAGGTTCTTTCACCCAGGGAATGGAGAGGGCTTATCAATAGTTCCTGGGATAGGGAAGTAGTTTAATGAACTGGGCACTTTGAGCTTTAACGTAGGTTTAGGGAGTGGAGAAAATATCTTCGGGAAGATACCAAGTGAAAAATGAAAACTTGACATGAACAGGGAAGACCATTTAAAAGCAAATAATCGAGAGTTGGTTCTATTTAATGTTTCCTACCACAAAATTTTACCTCATTATGTCAAACCAAGCAAGAATAGAGAAAGGTAGAAAATTAAATAAAGCTGTAAATGAGGTGCCACATAAAAGTCACCTAAGTGTCACCCAGCCAGATACCATGGAGGAATGGAAAATATTTAGAGACCAAGAGACAGCTCTGACAGTGACCAGCTGTGTAGCCTCAGGGACATACACATCTCTCTGTTTCAGTCTCCTCTCATGACATACGAAGGTATTAATACCAACTTAACAAAGTAATAGTGAGGCTTAAATGAGAGAATACGCAAAACACCTAGCATAGTACATGGCGTACAGAATTTGTTCCTCAAATAGACATGTCCTTCCCCTTTTGGGAGTGGCAGGAGGATTGCAGATTTTTCAAGGGACTTTCAATCTTGATGTTCCAGTGAGAACATGTGAAACAAGGAGAGCAATTATGCACTGAACAGTACCATAGTGACCACAAGTATGACAGGAATTCAGACAAGGGAGGTCTGAGTGTGCTGGGGTACTCTGCCAGTGAAAGATTCATCTAAATGTTGGGTCATAGATACAGGGTGTCCAGGAAAAGCAACATTAAAGAAGCAAATTGTGGAAAGAGGATATTGAAAATGGGTGGGATAGGGATGGGATGCTGGAGTAAAGTCACAAAAAAATGGTAGGGATATTAAATTAAGTAAAAGAGATTGAAAAAAAAAGTTTTTCAATTCATCCGTAATTTACAGGAAGAGCAATTCAGCTGGGCCTAGTGGTTCATGCCTGTAATCCCGGCACTTTGGGAGGCTGAGGCAGGCAGACCACAAGGTCAAGAGATCAAGATCATCCTGGCCACACAGGGTGAAACCCTATCTCTACTAAAAATACGAACATTAGCAGGGCGTGGTGGTGCGCACCTGTAGTCCCAGCTACTCGGGAGGCTGAGGCAGGAGAATTGCTTGAACTCGGGAGGCAGAGGTTACAGTGAGCTAAGATCATGCCACTGCACTGCAGCCTGGCAACAGAGCAAGACTCCGTCAAAAAAAAAAAAAAAAAAAAAAAAAAAAA
>NW_022437011.1:4059422-4077666 GCF_009761245.1 Sapajus apella | reverse complement strand
TTAAAAAAAAAAAGAAAACTGGAATGACCAAAAAGAATTACAGTATGAGTATATACTGTATAAATACTAATAGATGAAAATCATGGTTTTTCACAATTCATTTTGAAAATAAGAAATAGATCTATGAATATAAACCAATTGCTCACATTTTCCAAAAAAGAAATGACCCCAGTATTAATTTGCATAATAATGAGTAGACAGGACATGAAGAAAGCTCTGTTTTTTCCTACTGATGGTGATGATGTAATTATTTTGGTCCACTTGAAGTGACACAATAGCTTTCCCTTCATTATCAATCATTACAGTTTTAATAACAGCAGGGCAGCACTGCTGATCTTCAATTGGCTTGTCTAAATCCCAGGGCTTTCCTTTCCTGCATATCTTCATGGTGAATTCCTTTAAGTCACTCACGTTAAAATAAAAAGACCAAGGAAACAAAGGAATCACTCACTTCAAAGGTGGAAAAATATAAGGCTTGCCTTCCCCTCCTAATATCCATCAGGGACTTTCTAAAATGTTCAGGTAAAGACAACTTCTTAAAGTTATTTTTGGTTTGTTCCTTTTCGTGTTAACCAAATCGCATATGTTCATTGGAAAAAAAAAACTTAGGAAATGCAGGTCAATAAAAATTTAAAAATAAAAATGAAATTCACCTGCAGTTCTACCACCTGAACGCTTTTAATATTTTTACATTTCCTTCAGGTCTTTTTTTTCTGTGCACGTACAAACAAATTTTAGTAGACATAGTGTTTACAAACTTACATTTTCATTCAGTATATTCTAAACATCTTTGTAATTCACTGCAATTTTAAAATTTGTGATAATTTTTTAAGAATTTATAGCATGTTCTTCCTGTGATGCTCTCACTATATCTTCATTCTATTCCAACCAGTCAAAGCAATTTTATGCAGTTTTTTGCATTGTAGCTAGATATTAAAGACTTAGAGGTCAAATTAATATGCACTTTTCAGCCATCTGCTCTTCCCTCACCCAACCTTGGGTTATGATCTACTCCTTAGGGTTGTGTTTCCCCCCCATCATTTCTCCTTCTTCCTCTCTGCCTCACTTCCCTCAAGGGGACACTGTAGGCTAATGGGAGAATAAGTGAAGTCCATAAATAATTTTAATCACTACCATTGGCAAATAAAAAGACTTTGGATTCAGAAGAGGATTTCTTCAATCAGCTTGGGAACATGCCTACATAGTTGAAGGCAAAGGAATTAAGAGACCTTTCTGTAGAATTCTTTTGAAAAAAGGAAAACCATAAGTGATGTCTTTTATCTCTCTCTTTTAACAATTAACAAAACAAAAATCAAGAATGGACAGGATGCCTGCTCATGTCATACAATCAGCCGGTAGCTGAACAAAGACTAAACTCCGATTTCTGGTTCCCAAATTTGTGCTTTTCCACTGTGTCACATTGATTTACTCTAGACAAATCGGAGTTGGGATAAGTGAACTTGGTACCAAGATAACAACTGTGGGAAAACAACACTTGTCAAGTCAAGGGTTTCTCCGATTATGAGATATTCTTCTGACTCCATATACAACAGCAGCACATGCCCTGAGAGATGGGAGAGAAGGAAAAAGATGATCTTTTATTTTTTCCCTTGATTTTTCCTTCTAAGGAGAGCTATATTCATACTTTGATTAAAATATCACACATATGGGTAAGCTGGCTTCCAACATGTCCTCTAAAAAGGGAAAGCTAGTCAGTGGCTTCCTGCATGTGCAAGTGCAAATATTTTGCAGAGCAGAGAATGCTCTGCCTTGGGGGTCCACTTGCCACAGATGCATAATGCTGAGTGGAAAGTGGCAGTAATATAACCTGATTTAAGCCCTTAAATAAACCAGAAACCTCTCAATGAGATCTGCCAATCAATCATTCACCTTATGCTTGCATACTGGCCTTAAGGATGCAGTGTCTGGGCTGTAGATGAGAAAAATGTAGTCACTTTCTTTATGTATTGGACTGAATAATTAGCCTAGCAGCATACCACATTATATGCACCTTTTGATGTATATCTTGAATTAATGACCTATTTGCTAAACTGAATGGCAACATTGCACACACGCACGTGTACGTGGACATGCACACAGTGAAACAGAAAAATGGCAAAAAGCTGAAATATCTTATTACCATGGGAAGCATTTACTATGACAAAGTACTGACAGAAAATGTGATGGACAGTCAGAGTCATAAACACACTGGCTTACAGCTGGAAGGGTCCCCGTAAATAACCTATCCCATGACTTCCCTTTTATTTAAAGAAAAATAAAGAGTTTAAAAGATTTGCAATAGTTTTACAGGTTTCTGGCTCAGTGGCATTTGACTACACACCAGCAGAGAGTTTCCAGATTATTGAATATCAAGGTTGGAGTACTGATAATCACAGCTCAAAGAAGAAAAATCCAAAGTGAAGGCAAGCAAATCAGAATCAATACTTTCATTGAGTACTCAGCGACCTTTTTTCCCTCTGGGTTTAAATTTTTCTCACTTTCCGGGTTGATTTTTCTGTATTACATACAGAAAAAATAATAATGAAAGAGTCCCTTGACTGTATCTGAAATCAATGTATCTAATGCGTTTTCCAATATTTATCATGCATATGCCCTCATTAGATTCACATGCAAGAAAGGGTTCAAATTGGAAAAAATCTTTAAAAAGACATTCATAATTTTCCTTTTAGGATTTAATAGTCATTTCTTACTTCAGTCTTCAGTCTTATACTCTGTTTTCTAATAGATCCCAAGTGATGAAGTTTCAAGCACACTGAAATTGAGCACAGCAAACCAGTCTGCAAAGTGATCTTTTGTGTTATTTGGCTTGCTTTATTTTAAAAATCCATTTTATTGCATTATTCCCTGAATCATGGCCTTTCACGGCTTGATTCATTGTAACTAACATTCTTTTTTAAGGCATGACAGGTTACAAAAACCTCTACACACACACACACACACACACTCTCTCTCTCTCTCTCTCTCTCTCTCTCTCTCTCTCTTTCAGGTTTGTAAATTCAGTGATCAGGAATTAATGTTTTTCTTCATGTGTCTTGATTGATATTCTTAAGTTTTCTTATATAGATTTTTACATAGCTGATACTCAATTTGTAAATGTTCTTATATTCTGATAAAGGCTTCTGGGTCTCTCAGCAAAATTTTAGTGCCTAAAGGCTTACTGCTTACTGTGCTTTTAGGATTTTTATTCATCTTTGTAGGTTCCCTACTCACTACTTACTCCTCCACACATGCACCTAACATAGAAGAACCCATCGTAGGTGTTAGAATTATTTTTAAACTTAATTCTTCATTGTATTACAATCAAGACCACAAATTTAACGCATACCTGTTTGCATTCAGCTTAAAATATATTTTACAGTTCTCTTTTAATTCAAAATATTCAAATATGTCTCTGATTCCTAATTGAACAAGTTTATTAGGTGACATCATTTTAAAAAACAGATGCTCTTTGGTTAGTAATTTACATTAAAAATAAGTCATGTGAGTTATTTTAATATTCATCACTGAGATAGGTTTGGTCAAATGGTATTAAGATATACTCTCTAATGGATAGCAGTACAATGTGCAATAGTGTATCAGGAAGTCAGAACTATAAAATAATTCACACTCTGCTTTTACTTCCTCAATAAAGAACAAACATGACATCCTTTAAATAAGACTTTATATCTTGATGGCAAATGTTAAAGTGTTAAAATTTTGTTTGAGGCCCTGTCCTTTAGTAGCTGAATGGGAGAGCCACACCGTCACAATGTTTGTAATGTTTTATTGTTAACTTTTTTGTTTGCAGACTTATCTTCCTATATAAGCCTTTTGAGAATAGGATTTTTATCCCATGCACCTAGTATGAAAACAAGCATGAAGAAGCTATTCAGCAAAGCATTTATTAGCTGGTTGAATTTGGGCATGTTCCTTAACATTTCTCTGTCTTAGTTTTCTCAAATACAGAGGTTAAAAGGGGCGTACAATAGTTCTTGCCTCAAAGATACTATGCTAAGTGATCAGAACTTTGCCTGGCACACAGTAGGTGCTCATTCAGTACTCCTCCTTTGTACAACTCAGGGAGGTGCCACTCACACAGTCCTCCCTGGAGTTGTGCCCCTCTGGACCGCACCCTCAAAGTACGAGATATCGCTCTCATCCTCATCCTCATTGTCATCACGATTATTAGGCCCAAGAAGAGAAAGATTTCATTTCACCTAAACCACAGAGAGGGCAGCAAAAGTGTAAGCAGATCCTTCTTGATGAGGTTAACTGTGCATACCTCCCAGAGGGGAAAAAGCTCAGAATTCCACAGAATTTGGATGGGTTTGTGTCCTGTCACGTAATAATCCTTGTTAGAGCTTTTCAATAAAAATGGATTATGACTGAGCCACATAGTATTAAACTTGGATCTTTGTCTTATTATCATGTATTCTAATAATTACTATGAACTAAAACCACTAGAGACTAATGAAAATAGGATGCTGAATATCCCAGTGAGAACTGAAATTTTTAGTTTTTAAAGAAATTAGGTACACAGAATGGCAATTGCATTAACTATATCACTGGGTTTCAAATTATTTTGAGACAAAATCTTTGTTTTCAAAATATAAGGACACTCAATGGGTATTTTGTGTAGAGCATCTGGATCCTATCCTCCTCTCCTTTTCCTTCTGTCTGGGACTCACCAGATACACTGCGTTTGTCTCTGAAAACCAGATGCAGCTGCTGACCCAGGTGGAGCAAAGCTGGGTAGTCAAGTTCTTGGGTTTGTGGATAATTTAAACACTTTGATATCAACATCTTTCCTTAAAAATATTTACCACATTTTGTTAATTAAAGAAGTAAAAGGCATTTTAGTAAATTTAGAAACCAGAGAAGTCAGAGAAAAGATTTCTCATAAACTTACCACCTAGAATGAATTCCTGTTAATATTGTGATTTGCACAATTTTGGCCCTTTAAAATATATGTATGTTTGTGTAATTCTCTTTTCACAGAATTGGGATTGAATTCTATCTTTTGATTTTTGACTTTTTTTTTAACTTAGACAACTCTTACATATTTTTTCTATATCATGAAATATTTTTCTACAACATACTGTTTAAAGGGCTTCATTTTATTCCACAGTTGGGATAGGTCACATTTAACTTATCATATATATGTGATCCATATATCTGTACATTTAACTATGCACAGTTACTCCATAGGGCTTCTAAAAAATGGAGGTTTTGCTCCACCTGGATCAGAGGTCCTAAATGAGTTTACATAGACAAACACAATTTCTGGTGAGCCACAGCAAAAAGGAAAAGGGAATGACAATAGGATCCAGGCTCTCTACACAAAATACCCATTGGACATAGAAACAGACAACCAAATCAAAATTTCAGTCTCTCATCCAAACCTATTCTTGTTTTAATTCCTGCCATTTACTGTAAACAAAAAAATTAAAACAAAAAAGCCTTAAGTTGTGTGAATTTATGCCATGTAAACGATAAGACCAGTTTGTAACCACTGTGCTACATAATTGAATAGACTTTATTTCTATCTCAGCTCAAAAAATCACTAATTGAATGGTTTGAGTTGGAAACTTAACCTATCAAAGCTTCATCTTTATTGGAAAAATGGAAATAAAAATGTCTACTTCACCAGCCTGCAGTGAGCACTGCAAAAACAGACATGGATGAAAATATTCAGCATACTAGATACGTAACAGATGCTCAAAGAATTTAAGTCTTTTCCTCATTTACTGGATAACTTTAGAAACGAAGTTGTTCTGTTTTGTTCCTTTCATACTTGTCATAGTCAGAGCATATCAGATACCCTTCTTATTAGGAAGGTCAGAGCTAACCCATTAACTGCGGGAATAAATAATTATACTTGAATTATAAAGAAAATTCTAAACTATGGGTCTTGCCACATCTTCTAAAGAGTAAAGATGAGTCAGCATCAAGTCTGAAAAAATTTTCTTTTTTTATTTTATTTTATTTTTTCCCCATTTATTTATTTTATTGCATTTTAGGTTTTGGGGTATATGTGAAGAACACGCAAAATTGTTGCATAGGTACACACGTGGCAGTGTGATTTGCTGCCTTCCTCCCCATCACCTACATCTGGCATTTCTCCCCCGCTATCTCTCCCCAGCTCCCCACCCCCCACCGTCCCTCCCCTATTTCCCCCCAACTGACCCCAGTGTGTAGTGCTCCCCTCCCTGTGTCCATGTGTTCTCATTGTTCAACGCCCGCCTATGAGTGAGAATATGCGGTGTTTGATCTTCTGCTCTTCTGTCAGTTTGCTGAGAATGATGGTTTCCAGGTTCATCCATGTCCCTACAAAGGACACAAACTCATCGTTTTTGATGGCTGCATAATATTCCATGGTGTATATGTGCCACATTTTCCCTAGCCAGTCTATCGTTTACTCAGGGGAAAGTACATCTTTGGCGAAAGTCTGTCTCAAATGAAATGCTTTTCTACTGCTTCATCAGCTATTCTCTGCCGTAGGGATCCTGTCGTTAGTTAAACAGCACTTAAGCACCCCAAGAATGTGGTTAGTGATGGCACCATGTGAACTGAGAACTGATCAATTCTGCTTAGATTACAGTTGACTTCACAGCCAAAGATCAATGTTTCAAAGTGAGAGGATCATACAAAATAAAGGTAGACAGCTCATGTTTTCAAACTACACAAACGTTAGTGAAAGTTCAGTAAGCAAATGACCAGTGACTGCCTAGAAATATTAATCTTGTCTCTTTACTATGTTTCGGGGGCCTTGGCTAAACCATTCAGACTTGATTTTAAAAACTGTATGTAGGATGAAAGGAGAAAAATATAAAATCACACACCATAGTTAAAAGAGATTGGGTAGTATATGTAGTCGAATCTTTCCACATAAGAGTGTTAGTATGGATCAGGCATGTTTAAGTGTGCATTTGGATACTGAACTCTTTTAAACCTGTAAAAAGCAAAAACCCAAAGGTCACACTCAGATGCAACAATCGATTCCCCTTTTTGTATGCTAATATTTTCCTTTCTCTTGTTTCAGAGTGTAGCATTGCACCCTGTAGGTAAAAAATGTGGACCATCTAGCTAAGAAGAGAACAAAACAGGTAAAACATTCCTTCTATGTAAAATTTACTGGGGGAAGGCGTTCCTTGTTACTTCAGTGTTGAAAAAGCTGAGACTTATTTTTCATTATTGCTAAATGTTTTAAGCACCTGGCTCAAAATACACTATATTCTAAATTTTATAGATAATTTTATTTAATAAAGTGCTTTAAAAAGAAGTCAAAATTCAGATGTTTTTCATAATATAGCTAAAAATAATATGTTCTCTAAAATACAAAATCCATTTTATGGTTAATTAACTACAACCTAAATTACTCCTTAAAAGACAATAGGAGACAGAGTCTGAGCCAGTGGTCAGAATAATTCCTTCCTTTGGGTTTAGGAAACTAGAGCTGAGTAGATGATGGAGAAATCCCTGTAATTCCAGAGTACCCATTTTCGTTATCTGAATTACCTAGCATATTCATAAGAAAGCAAGTTGAAGGTCTATAATATGTTCAAAACATCTAAGTCCTTCTCTCTATGTTGCCAAGGTCAGTTAGCAGGATCAGCAGCTTGTGAATTCTCATGTGAATTCTCAGCATGGATTTTTTTAATATAAATTCTCCAAATTGGTTATAATCATATAAAAATTTGTTGACTGTTTTGCTCTTCATTTATTGGTAGAATGACACAATAGCCTAGATTTCACAGAATGGTACTCATTTAAAATACTGTCTAGTTGTTTTCATGAGTGTTTTTGCATTTAAAAAAACTAACAATTTTATTTTGGAAAGTAAGTTCCAAGTAGGTATGCTTGATGTATGAGTAGGTTAAGGGCCTTAAATATAGATCAGTGATGACTACAGAGTAAGAGCGCAGTTTATTTTTGGAATACACCTCTCTCCGTGAAGTGCTACATAAGAAAAGCCAGGTAAGGAATGCAGGTAAAAAACAATTACCTGGTTTCCACTGTGGGTATAAGCATTTTTCAGGGGAACATTTCCAGTTTGAAAAGAAGGTATGATGAAAATACCACCCTCTTCTCCTAAACACATGCTCACAGGCTTTTTTAGAGTCAGGGTAATCTCAGCAAAATTTCCTTCTTGAAAATAATATTGACCACATAGTGTCAGCTAAAATCAGTCAGATTTGGTTTTCCATGTATATTCTAACTGCAGCTGAACTCCAGAAATTCACGAATTGCAGTAAGTGCCATGATCTTGATTTAGATTCCAAACAAAGAAAGGCAACAAAAGCTTCTTCCTCATACTTAAGTTACAGCATATCAGCAGGTTAGACACCCCATATAAATGACTATCCTCAGAGGCTCAAAGGCATGTCCCTGTGTCTGCTAAGCTAACCCTCTTGTTCAAGTCACTCTTTTTATATTTGATTTCAAAATTCTCATGAAAGCAGGGTGCTGCCTTAATTTATCTTTGGAGTGAGATGCATTTCTGATTCAACTTAATTTTTGGATGGAGAGATGATGGAATGATTTGTTTATGATTAATTAATTCAGTAGAGTTGATTTCTAAAATAGCACAATAGCTGTGAGTGTGTATCATGTAATTTGGAGCTTATAATAATTAAATTACTAACTTATTTTAATTAATCACAGTGAATTAAAGGTATTTGTTAATGATATCACTATTTCTGACTTGCAATTCAGTTTTTAAAAGAAAATAAAAAGAGCCACGGAAGTGTTCATAGCCTTTCTTATGTCATAGCATGTAGCGAGCAGTTTTTAATGATGTATTGTTAAGTATTGTGATATGTTACCTTTAAGAATCTGATTTTGCCTTATCGAAATCATAATATCTGAGGATATGAATATAACTCATTTGTTTTTACAGTCAAATTTTAAAAAATGAGAATCACAGTCAAAAGAGCTATTAGTTGAAGTCTCCTTTACAATCTTAGGCCAGGAGCCCTTTAGGGGACTCTCATTCTTTCATTCATTCTGTCACTCTGTCAAATGGCCTTTATTGAGCATGCATGCTGTATCAAGGCATTCATTACAATTGGTGAACAACACAGTTTCATTTTCTGCCCTCATGGAACTTACATTCTAGTGATGAGTAGGGAAAGCAAATAATAAATAGCTCTGTAATTACAACTGTTGATATATATTATGAAGGAAACACACAGGTTGGAGAGAGTAAAAGGGGAGATATACCTAGGGAATTCTTTCCAAGGCATTATGTTTGCACTTCAGACTTAAAGTTTGAGAAGAGTCAACCATTCATATTTAAAAAGGGGAAAGACTCAGATGACTGGGTTTTTATTTGAAAACTAAGATGCACATGAATTCACTAGGAAATAATGAAATAATTCATTTTAAAATAATGAATATAGTGAAAAAATAGCAAAACTACATCTTGGCAATATGGGTTGGCCGTGTCCCCACCCAAATCTCATCTTAAATTGTTGTTACCATAATCCCCACATGTCGTGGGAAGGACCCAATGGGAGGTAATTGGATCTTGGGGATGGTTTTTTCCATTCTATTCACATGATAGTAAGTTCTCTCGTGAGTTGATGGCTTTATAAGGGTCTTCCCCCTTCACTCAGCTCTCATTCTTCTCCGTCTTGCCACCATGTGAAGAAGGACATGTTTGCTTCCCCTTCTGCCATGATTGTAAATTTTCTGAGGCCTCCCCAGCCCTGAGGAAGTGTGAGTCACTTAAACCTCTTTCCTTTATAAATTACCTGGTATTGGGTATGTCCTTATAGTAGTGTGAGAATGGACTAATACACTTGGTTTATTCCAAGAAGTCATTTAAATATCTTCCTATAAAGGAGTTGAGTTGCTTAACCAAGGATAAAACTATAGGACAGGCAGGGCGTGGTGGCTTCTGCCTGTAATCCCAGTACTTTGGGAGGCCCAGGCAGGCAGATCACTTGAGGTAAGGAGTTTGAGACCAGCCTGGCCAACATGGTGAAACCTCGTCTCTACTAAAAATAAAAAATTAGCCAAGAGTGGTGGTGAGTGCCTGTAGTCCCAGCTACTCTGGAGGCTAAGGTACAAGAATCACTTGAATTTGGGAGGTTGAGGTTGCAGTGAGCCAAGATCATGCCACAGAACTTTAGCCTGGGCATCAGAGCGAGACCTTATTGAAATAATAATAATTAATTAATTAATTAAAAAATTAAACTACAGGACATAGCACTACAACACACTGGGGAAAACGAACATGAATCTGAAAGAGATGTGTTTTAGTTTTTGGTTTTTGATTGTTGCTGATGCATGCACCTGGAGAAATTCCTAGTGACTCCAACAGGGATTTCACTGCCTTGGATTCAGA
Organism: Sapajus apella; assembly: GCF_009761245.1. Taxonomy (NCBI): domain Eukaryota; kingdom Metazoa; phylum Chordata; class Mammalia; order Primates; family Cebidae; genus Sapajus; species Sapajus apella. The sequence continues at coordinate 4,067,315 of NW_022437011.1, read as the reverse complement.
ACTTATTCATTACCAGCAGACAAGGAATGACCAAGGTTAATTTAAGACCCATTGTAAGATGCAGTGGCAGGTCAGGGTAACAGAGTTCATATTTCCTGAATGTAATGCTTGACTCACAGCTGCTTTAAATCAAGCAGAGTCTACCTGTATCATAAGAAGTATTTAAAAGTGAAGAGTGACGACTCCCACGTGAAGGAAAAAACAGCTTGAATCATCAAAAAATGTACAAGGAAATTTAAAATTCAGTAGAGACATATTTGTTGACATGGATAGATGGCCACTATACATAAAGCAAAAGGAGTATAAAACAATGGCTGGAGTATGGTCCATTTATGAAACTGTGTGTCTGCATGTGTTTCTCTGTGTCTACACAAAAGGATCTCAAAGGAAATATTCTGAAATGCTAACAGTAATGATTTCTTGGTGGTAGGCTTTTGAGTGGTTCTTATTTTCCTTTTACACATTTCTGTGTTATCATTTTCCACAATGAGGATGTATTATTTTTAAATATAAAAAAACTTTAAGCCACAGGATTTAGTTGTAGTAGTGAATAATGATTTAAAGAAGAATTTTTTTAGTGTGACAGGTCTCATTTTTACTGCATGCTAATTAATTATAAAGGACACTTTTTACAAACGTAGAATATAGTTCAGATGCCATGATTTGGTATTTGGCCAGGGCTGAATTACCAAATAGTCACGCCAGTATGTGGCTAGGCCATTAATGAAGAAATAGAGACATCAGAAGTTAGAATATTTGAAAAACAAATAAATACTTTTGCTATTTCAGAAAAATGTAGAAGCATTTGTTCAGAGAAAATAATCAGAAAATCGTTGAACTGATGTACACTTATTTTACGACAATATCATTTTTACTTTTAAGAATGTGTAGGTGGAGAGATAATTAGGACATATAGGTAGGAATGGCATAACTTTTTTCAAGATTCAGGACCTACAGGATTTTAATCTGATCCTAAGCACAGAAAAATGGTCACCTCCTAACCTCTATGTCATTAAAAATAACAACAATATCTATCTATAAAATAAGGGCATATCAGTCCAACAAATTTCTGATTTTCAAGCAAACAAATGCTTCTAGGTTCTTCTGAATATCAAGAAGGCTAGATTTTCTTTAAAATACTTTTTTTGTGTGAACCCCCCCCCTTTTTTTTTTTGCCAAATTCAGTATGTTCAAAGAACAAATTATGGTACCTGAAATAGTCAAATAAAATGAGCCACACAATGCAGATTAGTAAATTGAATTAAAATTATTTTACCAATTAAAATTCAAATTGGTAAGATAATTCACTACCTTTCTACTATGGCAGTTTGTACTCACGAAATTATTGATCCATTCTGTTACACCATTTACCAAACACAAATTTGGACAAGTCTAACCTCCCTAAATCTGTTCCCGTTTATTTTAAATAAGTGTTATGACACTAGCTTTGTTGATATGATTGAATTAAAATGATAGAATAGAAGCTGAAATTGATGGAATATAAAATAAAAAATAAAGATGGAAAAGTGACAGAGTTAAATAAAATTGTATTAACATAAGGTGAAGGGATGGTACTAATTACAACTACATTGTTTTCATCATCAACTATTTCATGGGTGTATATCTTATATTCTCCACGGAAATTCTTTGTTGCTAACATATGCAAAGTCTCCTAGTCAGGTAAAAGCTCTACAAATAGTTGTTAGTTAATTGATTAATTTATCCTGCTTGAAAGCACATTTTCCCTTGATAGAATAATAGTGGAATGTGTAAACAGAGGGAATTGTAGCAGACGTCAAAGAGTAACAACCAAGTATAAACCTAACTTTTTGTTTCAGTAAAAGCCCATTATTGTGTTATTTATGTTAAAACTTCCATAATAAGGCTCCAACCATGAGAAACAAAGCATTAACTTTTGATGAACCAAAAATAAATGTAGAAAACTATTTTACTCTCCAAATATTGTCTAAGTCATTCTGAAGCCAACTTGCAGAAGGTAGATAAAATAAAAATATGTTCTGAAGTCACTTGAAATAAGAAATATCGTATTACAAAATGAGAAAGGAATTAATGGGTGTCCTAATTAAAACAAATTTTACTAAGGCTTACATACCAATCAAAATATTTAATTTCAATATTCCAACATGAATGACATTTTTAAGATACTGTTTGAGTGGAAGATTAGTTTGTTAAACAGCACATTTAAGCATTAATTTGTACATATCTTTCAAAAAATTTATTTTTGAAAAAAAATCAACTTGATGGCTCTTGAATTATTTTGTGTCAAGATCCCCTTAAATAACACATTACATTTTTCAAAATTAACCATGCAACAAAAAATAATTTTAATATACACATTTGACATCACACTCCAAAAAGTTGCTGAGAAAGGCCTCTATGAACAGGTAAATGTTCAGTTTCCTGCATTCTGGCAGAATTACATGTAAATTTCTCTAGGAAGACAATCAGTTAATTTACTTGCAAATACCTAGATCCTGTAATTTAGAAGCCAACTACAAAATGGAGTCTTACTGTTATAATCTAGAAGTGCCTGATCTTAAACAATGAACATACTCTCTTAAATAAATGACTTACTCTAGAAAAAGCAAGAGAAGTTCTTGAGAAGGAAATTTAGTCCATCCTAGACAAATGCATATCTAGGTCATACTTAAGGAGGTTTTGATGAGAAAAGAGTGTATTGCTTTATCTGATTAGCCAGTTGACTACTCACACTTACAATGAGGAACTTCTACAATTTTATATTTCTAATCTTCATAATTCCTCATAAAGTTGAAGCCCATTGATCATATTTGAGGTTCCAAAAAAATAGCAATAAACAATGTCCTGTGCTTATGCCCCATGTTCAATTTATCTGAAACAAATGATTGTCATATTTCAGTTTTCTCTTCTCCAAATGAAATAATCCTAGTTTTTTTAAAAAAATCTGTCCTCAGAGAGTTCAAATTTTAGTGCTTAAAACATACTTCACTTTTCTGTGGTCCCTTAGCAAAGGCCATATAATTGTCTTAAATTGTGGGGTCAAAAGCTAGACCTGTATTTCTATCAGGATAATAGCTGACACTTGGCAGAAACAGGCTATCTATAAGGAGTTTTAAGCACATGGCCTAAGGGATTCGCCTCTGTTTGAACTGTACCAACTTTGCCTCTAAAATGACATACAAACAAAAACTCAACAAAAAAGAAACAAAAACAAAGTCCCAGGATATCTGCTTTCGTTGCATGAAATGGGGTCAACTAGTACAAATCTTAATTTTTTAAGTTTACTATAGACATATCTAACATTGTAATTTTAGGAAGTCAAGAATTATCACTGAAAGATTCAGGATGCAATGTGTTATACAATTTTGATAGAACATACAAGCCCAGTATCTCTTTCCTTGCCCTACTTCATATAGTTGTTACAATTAGGCGCATGGTAGCAGGAGTTTACAAAGCTGTGGATCTATAATATATGGCATGCTATGAGCACATGCACAATTAAGTCACTAAGGCCCCTTCTCAAGTATAAACCAAAGAGAACAATTATTCTCAGAGAAATTAAACTTTAAACCTGATTCAAATACATATGAAAATTATAAATGTGGGTGGGGGTGTATGTAGAATCATAATGCAAGGCTAAAGCCCCAAACAATTGTTATTTTACATTGTAAAAAATGTCTGTACTAACAATGATATTGTCAGAGAAGAGATTAATGGATAAAACTATAATAGCCCATGTGGTGAATGTAATATTACTCATACATTTTACCTACAAAAATTTTTCCAGCTTTACTTCAATGAAATCCATTATCCTGGGTGGGAATGGAACCTCCTTATCTCCGGCACCATTAGTCTCCCGAGCTGCCTTAAAGCCTTGACATACTAAAAGGTCAAGCAGATCCCAGTGAGCATTTGTAAACTACAATGGCCCCCCATTTCAGCTACAAGCCACACACATTCTCCTGCTCAGCTTTGCTCACTCTCTGGTTTCATTTCATTGTATAAGCAGACTAATTTAGAAATGGCTGGGCTAGGGTACTTGGGAATACCTAGATTTTCAAAACAATCCTACTTTCCTACTTAATCATTTGCAGAAGGAGACCCATAATACAACATTTGGGAGAACTATAAAATGGTGCCTGGATACTGAAGGAATGAACAGCAGATAGCAGCACTATTAAATAAAATGAATGCATTTCACCTTCCAGCTTAGCTGTGCTTCCTGGGACACAAGGAACAAACATGAAAAGGTTGGGGTGGCATTTCCAGAAAACTGATTTGCTCAAACATTCATTTGGCATGATGCTAGAAACAAAATAATACCACAAGCCACCTCCCTTTCCCATCATTGTGAATTTGGAATCCTCAATATCACCCCCCACAAACCCAATTAAAAATAAAGAGGCAGGCTATGAATTTGCATCTAGTTCTATGATACAGATCAAATGATAGGCATCTGTTCCAATTGGTCACAATAAAATTAAGAGACAATAACAAGAGTAAATTTCACATTAATCCAAATGAAGCCAATGAATAATAATACAAACCAGAAGCATAGTTTCAAAAACGTGCAATTACTTTCAGACATACAAGGACATAGCTAACCCATAAAAATGATTGCAAAGCACACTCTACATATAAATATCCTCCATAAATGCAATATAAATGCTAAGTAACACGGGTATATATGATATGTATATCCATAATATATACATGTATAAGTTCACAATCAAATCTATGTATAAAATAAAACTGGTTCTGGCAAATGATTTCTCAACAAGAGTACATTAGAATATAAAATAGAATGTCGAATTCTGGGGCCGCTTTTTCTAAACAATCAATGAAATAAGCAAAACCACCTTAACATGAGTCTGGGAAGCTTATGAGACACCGAATGTATTTCTGAAGAAGGCCCAACCCTGTATGTGAGAGCTGCAAATGAAATGATTCCTTTCAATAACACCCTCTTCTTGGTGTTAGCTCCTTTTCCAACCCCTGATGCTGTTGCTAAGCTTAGGAAAAAAGGCACCAAGTGGCTCAGTCTGCATTCTGAGCCAGTTAGAGATAGAATCAGAACATCATTTTTTTTTTTTTTTAACACAAGCGGTTGTCTTCTCACTTCTATCTTCCTGGCAACCTTCCTCTCCCTCCATCACTCATTTCTGTCTCCACATCTCCCGCTCCTAGTCTGAGGCACGGGAGTCATTGTTCAAGTTCAGGCCAGAAATGTATACACAGGTCAAATAATAACACAATAAACCAAGAAGGGAGCCCTACTGTTTCCTACTCACCATGCTGAGACCCGGAGAAGCTGTTTAAAGGAGGGAGAGATGCAAACTGAATCCATTTTCCTTGTGACCGAGTCGGATGCAGCCTCCGAACCCAACATCAGCAGCGGCTGCCGTTTTTTTCTCTCTGTCTCTGGTTGGCGATGGTGCGAATAGGAACCACCCTTCCAGCTGCACTAGAGTATCAGCAATAGAGGCGGCGGCGGCGGCAGCAGCAGCAGCAGCATCACCAGTTGGGCCTCCTCCCTCTCGGAGGATGGGGTGAGCTTGGAAGCAGCCAGGAACTTGCAGCAGACACCTCCTCTGGCTCCTCCTCTCTCTCCCCCTCCCCCAGTGCCCCACCCCTGCTGCGGTAGAGGCTGCTGGGCCGGCAGCTGCTGGTTGCCATGGCAATGACCAATGATAAGCGACCAAGCTAAGGGGGAGGGGAGATGGGCGAAGCAAGCTGCAGGGTCTGGAGGGGAGCGAATTTGTGCTGCTGCCCTCTGGGATGCTCTTGATCTCTCCTACCCTGGACTCCAGGTCTTTTGAGAAATGGGGCGAGGGTGGATAGGCGCGGGAGGAGAATAATTAAAATTTAATTGAAATCTAGGTCGAAACATACGAAATAGCTTAGCTGTTTTTTTTTTTTTTCATTTTCTGTGGTTTTCCAATAAAATGCACGAAATTTTCGTGCAGATAAATGATAACAAATGTGGAGAAAATTATGTCGCATGACAGCAGATTATCATTACTTCCAAACGTGTTGGTCCTTTATAGCATCTTTTACTCAATACCAGGCAACAAGGTTGTTAGAAAGCAAACGGAGTGGCTGGACTTTGTAATAAATTAAGAGTCTGGTTGATTCCTTTGCACTACTCCCGGCTTGTTCTCAGGTGAGTTACTTGGTTTTACTGTTTTTCCAGCTGCCCTTCTGAAGAGGACCTGGAGGTATTTGACACTTCCCTGAGGAAAAGTAAGTTGGGATAGAGGACACTTAAATTCCTTTCAACGACCACGATTCTCGGTAGCACCAGTTGGTGGACAGTTCCCAATCTTTTTTAGCGTCAAACTCCTGGAGCGTTCCATTTCCTGCAGACACTTCCTGCCATTTTCATGGATGCCCTTTTGGAGTTCCGAAGTCAGTTGGCAGTCAGGGTGGTGGGTGTGAAAAGGGGAAGTGAAATCAGTAGTGTCGAGATCTAGGCGAGTTCTGTCTCTAACTCTGCATTATAGATGACACTAGTATTTATCTCGTGCAGGCTTTGTAAAGGTTGAATGAGATAATGCACTAAAAACACTTGGTATATAGTAAGCACACAGTGTACAATAAATATTACTATTGTGGCATAGTAGCAGCCACCTCTTAATCTAAGGGTTTAAGGGGAATTACGTGGCAATTTCAGGTAGGAGAAAAAATTAAGTGAGAAAACGCAAAATACGTGATAGCCATGGTGATGATGGCAAAGACAGAGGCCCTAAGAGATCGAATGTTCTACACATTTCGATATTTGAGGACATTGTAAATCTAAGAGGAGTTAGATACATTTCCTAAATTCACAACTGATAAACGACGGAGCCGGAACTAAAATGGACTCTTACAACACTCACATTTGCTCTCCAGACCACTACACTTTTCTGCCACTCCTCCATAAAATGGAAATAATCTCTGTTCTTAATCCACAGATTTATTTAAAGATTCAAATGGCATTAACACAAGTTTCAGAGTCAGACGATCTTGGCTCCGTTCCTAGCGCCAGTATTTACTCTGGGTATAATTTGGAACATATTTATTAACTTCCTCAAATCTGTGATTCTTCATCTGTAAAAAGAAATAATCATAGAATCTCATGAGTCATTATAAAAATTAAACTAGATGATATGTGTAAAATATACAGTGTTCAGCAGATAGAAAATATTCAATAAATGTAGCCATAGTTACTTGTTACTCATTTGTAAGTAACTAACATTAAACCATGAGAAGACGGACATTTTCCTGCATGGTGTCACTCTTGATGTCAGGGGCTTATTCTAATAAAACTGACTTGAAGATGCCTAGGTGACGCGGGAAAGAGTTGCAGCTCCTCCCCAGTACTTGACCCTGGCTTCCCATCCACTTGGTGGGAAAACCTGCATTCTGCTTTGTGCAGCCAGTGTCCCCTGCCTTTTGTCAAAACCTCAGCAGCCACACAGCCTGCACACATTTCCAAGTCAACATCACATATGTGTGATGTGTAGCATAAAGGAATAGGTTGTGATCACGTCGCTTCTTTTTGCATTCCTGTATTTTATCTTCTCCACAGAGATGGTCTTGTAAGTAAGCAGGGCAGGAAGCTACAGGCTGTAGAAGCTGTGACACACTAGATGACAGAACCCTCCGCCCTGTCCTCAGGACAGCATTTCATCCTTTGCTCTAGGAGCTGACTGGCTAAGGTGAGTGATTCTAGTTTTCTCCTCTCCTCCCATCAACATAAAACAATTGGTTAAGAGACAATCGGCCGGGCGCGGTGGCTCAAGCCTGTAATCCCAGCACTTTGGGAGGCCGAGGCGGGTGGATCACGAGGTCAAGAGATCGAGACCATCCTGGTCAACATGGTGAAACCCCGTCTCTACTAAAAATACAAAA